>NC_039483.1:14471682-14577936 GCF_003590095.1 Trichoplusia ni
AGAAAAAAAAACTAGAATATAGATTTGACAGGGGACATGACAGTTGTTATGGCACATTTTGCATGTCAATGTTTTGATAGACTTGTTATGTTGTAATATAAAGGCTATTTTGATTTCATGTATCTGAGTGTTTTGAGTACTTAGCTACCGATGAATTTTAGAGAAATATAGAATACATTAAGGTGTGTCAATAATTTCGGTTAAATTACAACACTGTGTTCTTGTGTCAAACATTCTTCCAAATGTGAACAATACAAGGATGAATGGTATAATTACAAAAACAACATAATAGATTATTTGATATTTATTTAACATTAAATATCTTACATGTTTATACTTATTGCGGCTAAATAGTAACAAAAATATTGCTCGTCTAAACACTAACTCTGTTAAATTAACTAAAAAATATTCGGATGTTATACAAACAATCACTTGTTTAAAAAATAAATCACATGTCACTTACACCAAAAAGTTTTAGGAAAAAAGGTTTTTTAATACAGCAATAGAATCTTTAAAAATAAAATCAAACAATATATTTTTAACAAACATAGATATTGTTGGACAGTATAAAATATTACAAAAATAACTAAATACTTACCTATTGGTAATAAGTTCCTAAAGAATCCTTTACGGGGTCACGTTGCGCACTTTCGATACTCAATTATCTTTAAACGACCGCATATACTTATGATGGGGTCAAGTAAGTATTAAATCAATCAAATTTTATCAGCGCCCACACGCTGTAACGCGCTATAGAGACATTGTATTGAAGGAATTAACCGTAAAGAATTGTTAACATAAATACGCATACGTTTTCATTCTATACTTAGAACTAGACAATAATGTACGAAGAACGAGTTAAGTCACGGGAAAATAGAGTGACGTCAGACATGACGTAACAATCCTGCGTCGGCTAATAAGGCCATAAAAAATATTATGCCTATTTATTTTACTGTATATTGAGCACTTAGGGACGAGGGAAACTGGGCGATACTCAAACACTCGGGTACTCAAGGTTGTTTAATCATCAGAAAGCGCTTTTAGTTGCCTATATCCGAAAGACATTTTTAATATGATCTGATTTCGAAGGCCTAAAACCTTTTTGATTTACGAGTAATGTAGCCCCAGTCATATTTTGTAGAGATTTTATGATATATACAAACTGCGCCAACGTGGCCCGTCATAAAAAGGACATAGTAATACTTGTAAAAATATTCTAAGGAATATTGAAAGTTTAGAAAGTCACATTGCACATTTAAAAATATTTACTTCAGAGAGTAACGTTTAGCTTATATTAGACGCATATTTGGGGCAATCGCTGATTTAGTTTATGTAAATGAATATAAAATAAAAGCCTTCAATAAATAGTATTAAGTCTATAGCTGGTGGCATAATATTATGCCGGTACTCTTATAAAATCATTATTTCTGTGGTACACAAATATATTTGTCTTTTAAATATTTATACTTTCACAGCGCAGTTCGATTTGGTTTAAAATATAGCATATTCATAAAACATCCCAGATAGGTATGAGCAGTACGTAATAATGGACAAACTATTTCTCAAGCATAATTCAAGACAGAAAAAACTTTTTGAGACGATAGAACTACATATTTTTACAACCTTGCAATATTAATACTATACATACATAGGCATGTAAATAACAAATGTTATAAACTCTTAGAATACATAACAATAACATACTATGCTAGTCAGAGATGTGAGTCTTAGTTCGAAAATGTTTTGGATTACAGCATCAGCGCCATTGTACGCCGAGAAAAAAATATAGCGTGAGAAAAGGCAGTTAATAAGAACTGCCACCAAAATAGATTAATAACAATTGGTTACTCTATTACATATTCTACTAGTGAAAGTAAATGCTCCAGTTGTATTACCAAGAAGGCTATAGATTACTAAATAAGATACCGAGAATTTTGCACTTCGCGACCAAAAATATTTTGTATGGACAGGAAAATAGCTAAGGCGTTGAAGAAGTCAACACCAGGAGAAACAAAGAGAGAGGCTGAGTTTGAAGAAAAAAAAATATGAACAGCATTACACATCATTATTTTGCTAATAAAATAAAACTCTTCTCTTCTCTCTTTTCAGTTTTGCAAAAAGAGGAGAGTCAGATGGGAGCAGTTTCGACTTTATATATGCGAGGTCTTCAGAAATAAAGATTTGTGACATATATCAGACTCAAAATCACTGAAATATAAGATGGCGTATACTGTTGTATAAGGTAAGAGTCCAAGCACAACGGAGACAATATTTTTGACGATTTCATAAAAATAGAAATGTTTTATATAGACATTTGTATCGCAGAACTTACTATGTCCTGAAGAAAGTTTTGACAAGCATTTGGGTAAATCTTTTGGGCAGGGTAACAATTTGGCTAGCTTATAAGTTAAGCCCAACTTTGAAGAGAGGTAACGAGGTTAAATAAAGCTTGCTAATATCAGAAGACTAACATTCAGGATAAAGTTGAAAGCAAACATTTTCTTCTTTCGATATTTTAGGTATTTAATCTAAAATATCGAACTGCTAAGTTTAATAAACAACCAATTATTCTCATTACACTAAGCTCTGATATTATTATATAAAGAGATTACTTTTTTCCTTATTTTATAAAAATATGGTAACTAATTAATACTATCGACCGACATCTCCTTTGTACCTTTTATTCCATGGAATGTGGAAATATTGTGGAAGATTTTCTTAGGTCACTCGCAAGTGGGTAAAGTACATAATTATGTATTAAGATTATATATCAGACATCTGGAATACTACGTCTAGATAAATGGGAGTTTATAATGGAGTATATGGAATTTATAAGTACTATCATAAAAGTCTAAGCTTAGGACGGACCTACAATACATAAAGCCTTGGCCTTTACTAAGGGATTCTAGGGTCATATTATTGTCATCGTTAAAAACTGTAAATACAGTAAAACAGTTCTATACAAATAATAGAAAATACTGTATACAGAAATCATAACTTTCCCGTCATATTAGATACATAATAATTGTATTCAAAACAAATAATTTCGCACTCAATTCGTACATCGCTACCAAAAATAAACAGCCAGCGTACTGGTTTATAAAAATAAAATATTCTAAAGGCAATAACAACATTATTAAATATAGTTAAACATTAATAAATAAAAACAATGAATACTCATCATTGCGAGCATATCCAATGGTTCTAGCAAGCGTCAATGTGTGATTGGTGTCCGATGCTAGGGTTCATGCTAGCGCAGCGGGTCATTTAAACGAGAAAACTATTGGGCACCCGAAAAAGTTGAAAACACCTAAAATGAAAAAGAAAACGTGATATGTATTGCATACAGGATTATACTAAACAGATAAAGTCCCACGCCTCTCGCACAAAATACAACAAACAGGCTAATTGCAACTGCTAATTGAGTTCAGCTAGCAAGCCTTCAAAACAATTATTTTTAAATTGATTAACAGTATAATAAGGCAAATATATCTCTTTATACAAACTTGCTGCATGTTATATCGAATTGACGCCAAAGACGAGTATTGATAAGATTCCGCGGTACAAATAAACAATTGAATAGCAGAGGCATGAGACTTACGAATCTACGGACAGATACATGCAATGTGTTATGACCATTCAAAGGAAACAAATAGAAGCACTGATTCCATGTTTAACAGGCTAACATGCATGGCAGATGTTCATAATAAACGGAGTTTAAAACATTGTTTCATATTCATGAAATTAGTTACATAATCTTAATACATCGCATGCCATTAGGCCTACCAATTGTCAACTACTTATAAGTCTTTAAGATTAGATAATAATACTTGAAACAATTATTATGATATATTCTATAGTAGCAATACAAGTGTCAAATGATATTCACGTAATTTAAATAGGAGTAATTATTCATAATTTAATTAAAATATTTTGCTGTGTAATAATCTACACCCTGAGTTTTGAACGAATAGTTAAGACTAGAATAGTTTGAACATTGTATAGTAATAAAAAGAACTTAAATGCAAGAATTAAATTTAAAAAAGTGCGTGGCGACATTTATTTTAAACTAAAAATTTAATTTATAATGTATGTACGAGTTACCCTAACACCCATTTCTATAATTAGAATAAATACGGAAACCAGCCAAGGAGTCGTTTACTTACGAAGCCATACATCAAGAATGTTATTAGAGTATTCCCCAGTATAAAAAGTCACAGTCGTAACCGACTGGACGAGAAATCACGAGGCTAGGCTACAGCATTCAATTCCATACAATTATCACTCGCCCATACAACAATCCTACGCTCCGTACGTGCTAGATCTATTTAGCGAACCACGATATTAAACAAGTGGGAAAATAACATTTTATAATGCGAGTGTATCTATGTATCAATCAGCTGATGAGTTCATGTAATTAGCCCCATCATTATATGGATGACTTTAAAGTGACACTATCATGAAATATTGTATGAATGTTTTATCAATCAATTAATTAATATGTATTTTATTTAAGACCTGAGCACCATATTCGAAACAAATTATATTGTTTTACTGTTATTTGAACATTATTATAGTTATATAAATATAATAATAAATTCAATATTTAATCTAAACCTGGTATAATCATAAAATAAGCATCCTAGCTAACGTATGACAGATATGAAAATAACTTTATAAATTATTTGACCCTGACGATTTTTAATTACTTTATTAAAGTCTATCCTCGCTGAATCATACCTCGCACCATATTGCTGTGCGCACAAAGCTGACCAAACATTAAAATTATAATAACAACCATAAGATATTTATCCAGTAGTTGTCAAGTTAATGAAGAAACAATTAGTATTTTTTTACAATTAAGTTTTGTTAGTTCGTATTAATGTACAAATGATGACAATACAATTTAGTGCCTACTTGTGCAACCAGTAGATCTACAGTGCGTACATCATGTTAGTTGAAAGCGAACGTGAATCAGATCAGTAACACATAGCATATGTTACGTACACAATATACCCACATTTTTCCAATCACGAGTGTCCACTATGACAGTACTTCGATATCTGTGCCACTCAAAATGCGTTAGAAATAAAATCAAACCATGGCTGTGAAGAATATACTCATTTATTTATCTATATTAAGCTCCCACATGACTAAATAATAATATGCACAACAGAAATAATGATTCAATGACATAAATGTATTTAAGACATAGTGTTCAAAAACACTGACTTTTGCGATATTAACTAATGACAAAAATTATGAACGTTAAACAATGTATTCTATATATCATATAAATCTACTCTAATTCAATACTTGTACCTCAGTTTAACATATCATTTCCTTATATTGTCAGGTAAGTTTTTGGACTGATCCATGATTTCAACCATATCATTTGATCGTATCAACACATATTAATATAATTGGAAGTTGTGATAACAAGCAGTGTAATAGAATACACCGATCTAAATAATAGACTAGTTATATACACACAAATAACTTAAAATATAAGAGCCAAATATAAATCTACGTGACAAGTGCTCGAAGATCGACATCACCAAGCCACCAATACCGTTAATGCCAGACGACTGACGAGGCGGGCCCGTCGCCGGTCGCCGCTACGTGTCGCTACCCGCAACCAATGTTAGTTCACAGATAACTCGACGATGTTAATATAAGCAATATATATCCATTACTATATCATTATTATAATTCGATAACCACTGTACTATTGTCTACAGTACAGGATATTTATATTATTTATTTAACCATAATTATTATACTATATAGAAAAATAATATACCTAATGTAGAAGAGGGGTTTAGAAATTGGTGTGAAATTGTATATAAATATAGCCCAATAAAGTTACAGGAATGTATAGACAGTTTAGTAATTTCACCTAAAGTATATTAAAGATAACTAACTAGCGGACAAGTATCCTATCTAGCTATAAAAGGTATGCATTTCATAAATGCACACTGACTTTTTGGTAATAAGATTATTTAAGAAAAATGTTAGAGGAATTTGCGACGATTGTTTCAAATTTGTTCATATTTTGAGTGACCATCCTATTTGTCACCGTGATGTCATTCAAGTCTCCTTTATTATCGGACTTAAATATCAAATTAAAGCTTCTTAACTTTCACTGTTCATGAAACACCATGGCTAGTATTGCACTAGGTAAATGCAGTTTGAGCCTCCATACACAAAAGAAATGCTTGATATAATAAATTGCTAACTTTACCAAAGTCATATTTACGCATTTTCAGCATTGAAGCAACATAAATAATCAATTTTGTTTTAAGTCAAATAAATGCTATACTACCTTATTTCATTCAGAGAACAATTTATTCAACATTGCCTTACCTTTGGTGATGTTCAATTTTTGGTGATTATCAACATTGGAATGTAAATAAATCTCACAATTTGTTTTATAACCTTTCTAAGGAACTCAAATAAATATATGGAAAAAATAAAAATTTGAGTGTAAAAAGTCAAAAAATACTTGACCATTTTTAGCTCGAGTATTTAATGCAACAGAACAGAACGATGGTCCGTAGGGTACATGAATAAGTGATACGCGCGCTCGCAACACAATGTAAACGGTTTAGGCGATTCTTTTACGAATTTATCACAAAATGTTGAACGTGCCGCGCCGCGACATTTCTCTTAGGATATGGTAGTGTAATATTTACTTGACTTCTTATTACCTGGCGAGCTAGTGGCCACAGATTGTTCAACTTTTTTTACGCTCAAATTTGAGTGGTTGCTTGAGATTGACATTATTGGACTCTGCTATGGCCGCCAATCGTTCCAGCACACTACTTATCGACAGGCGCTCTTCAGGGTTAACTGTTAGGCAACCACCTGGGAACAAAGGCAACTATGTCAAACATCCGAATTCTAATCTCACTCCAATAATAGGAAAGTTAAAAACATTCAAATCAAAAACTACATTATATTTAAAGTACTCACTTATAATTTCATGAAAACATTTATAGCGTTGATCATTGGGGTTTAAATTGTAGTTTCCATTCAAAATTGCCAGTTTAGCAGAATCTTCAAATGGATGTTGCATATAGCACAGTGTGTAGAGGATGCATCCTAGTGCCCACACATCTACACTGTGGGTCTATTTTGCGGTTGTCCCATGTATCTAGCATTTCTGGTGCTCTGTACATAGGGGTGGTAAATTGGGCCAACTGAAAAAGTATAACAATATGGATTATGTAATACTGGCACACTTAATGAAGACAATACTGCATAAAAAGCAAGTCTACTTACAGTTTCTTCTAACATATTTCGTTGATTTGCACTCCAAGATGGATTTGGTGAATATATGTCAGTTGTAGCTGAACCAAATCACATAGCTTTATTGTACCTATAAAAATGATAACATTAAATCTCCATATACAAATTACATATTATAACCAAAATAGAAACTACACAATCATGCAGTAATTATGTAAGACCAAGAATGTACCTTCATTTGATATTAAAAAGTTTTCTAATTTGAGATCACGATGAGCAATAGGTGGCACTTGTGCGTGCATGTGTTGCACTGCCCGGCATGTTTGGTAGAACACCCTAAGTATGGTAGGGAGGGGGAAGGCCTGCCCTCGGTTCTGGAGGGCCTCCATCAGGCTTCCACCACTGCACAAGTCCGTCAACAACAGATACTCTCCCATGCCATGTGATGTTTTCGCCTTATCAATAAAAGATGCTGCTATGTATTTAATTATGTTTGGGTGCCCTGACAATTTTTTTAATATGCTAATTTCTTGAATAATATTTTTGTTTGCTTGCTCGTCCGCTGCCATGAGCCTTTTCAAGGCATACTCGGTGCCACTGGACACATCTTGAGCAACAAACACAAAAGCAAAGCCACCTGCAATAGAAAAGGCTCAATAGCATTGTTGTTTACACCTTACAGCTTGATAAACATCCAACATATTATTTACGTACAAATTAATGTGTTCATGATACTACATTAGGCAGTTCCTTATAGAAATCCTATTGGAAAATATATGGTAATTATAACAACTGAAACAGGAAGTGTCACCATGGGTTTTAGGTCATGCTAACAACAATGTGAACTTGTTACAATAAATTGAACACAACACCTGTGATTCCATGAATTTGAAAGGATTTGAATCACTGATAATACTATCAGTATGTTTCATTATAAGATTTTTTGAATAAATTACATAAAATATGGCTTTAGCATATTTTATCACTCAATAAATAAAGCAAATATAGGTGATAATAGCACAATCAAGGGGCTGTGTGCTAATTTGTTACATTTAAAATCATTTTTTGGGAAATGTTAAACTTTTAAAACTTTTACTCCTTAACATTACGCTCATTGTTCGACGAAATTAATAAAACGGTCGTAGCGGATATGCCTTCGACGACCCTAAACATTTTGTCAGACAATGTACCCTTCCGCCCCCCAATTTCTGTGACGTTAGTACGTGGACTGCGTCGACCCACACGAAAAATGTAAACATTAGTTATCACTTTTTCTGTAACTAAGGACGCGGCATGAAAAATTTATAATAATTAAGTATTGACTTACCTTCTGCTATCACCTTTTTAACTCTCAATTTCATATTCCCAATTTCAACAAATTGGCCAACAAAATCATTATCACTACCACCGTTTGCGCCTCCTGAGCTAAAATAGCCCATAGCTGACTTAAAGACGCTCATTTTGAAGACTAATTTTGTGAATTTTCTATATAAATTAAGAAGAAAAACTGTGTTTTATCAGCACCCCATAACCAGATCCATTTTACAATGGCACATAATGGCAGAAAAAAAAGATAGGCAGATATGTTGGCAAATGGCAGGAAAAGTACAATGTTGCCAAATTATTGATCCAGATGATGTTTGTAAGGTGTATTTGAAAATTCCCTGACTTACAATAAATAAATGTAAAAAATTATAATATCAGTGACACAATATTTAAGAATGATGTAATTTTGAATTATGTTTCAAGCCTTACAAAAGGATAGTTTCAAAATGTAATATTGCAACCCAGACTTCTAGCAAAGGCAGCGGAGTGTAGTTTTTCCTCGAGTAAAATTTTGTATATTCTGCGTTAGTCGAGTAATTCGACTAAATTGGTAGATTTTTTTGACATTTCACTGATGATTTATTATCTATAAAATATAAACATTACTGTCAGTCTGTGGTAAGGTGATCATCATTTGGAATGGAAGGAAAGCAAAGCAAACTGTGCTAACTTTATTATTTGTTTATTGTAATTTCCTTCAATTGCAGTTTGATAAATAGTCTGAATTCCACGGAAGAATACACCGGACTAATGTTTGTCAATCCTGTGTGAAAATAACAAACATGGGATTTGATATCAAAAGATTCAAAGGTGACGTTGATGAAGAACTCATTTGTCCTATTTGTTCAGGGGTTTTAGAGGACCCTCTTCAGGTTTGTGATCGTTTTTATGTTTGTCGCATGAAGTGCGTGTAAGCGTGTAGTTTCAAATGGGTGTGTTTGCATTTCCAGGCTCCTGCTTGCGAGCACGCGTTTTGTCGTGCTTGTATCACGGAGTGGATCAGTCGCCAGCCCACCTGCCCCGTGGACCGGCAAGCTGTCACCGCCAGCCAGCTCAGGCCTGTTCCCAGAATACTACGCAACTTATTATCAAGGTGAATATGTCACAAACAAGTCACGGTTTCTAGGTCACACATTAATGGTTTAGCAAGGGCTTATATAATTGATATCTTGTTGGTTTATTAAATTTGTGTTGCAACAGCAAGATAATTGATTCTGTAAAATTGATTGTATCACTTAAAATAATGATAGTATTATGTTTGGAAAGCAAAACATTATTGTTGAGTAATCTCTATTGGATAAAAGATGTAACTACTTGAATACTTAGTGTTATTAAACACTTGATTCATTATTTAGTTATTATCATAAAATGGTGTCATTCATAATGTGTGTCAATGCTATGTTTACATTACAGACTGTGTACAAGTTGTGACAACGCACTGCATGGCTGCAACACTGTCCTAAAACTGGACTCGCTGGCGTCACACTTAGTTGAATGTATGTTTATGTTTTTATACAATATACAGCTAAGCTTCAAACATTTTTACATCAAAATCAAATTAATAAGAAATTAAATGACTTCATAATAACTAAAGATCTAATATTGTTGTTCAGGATATTTCCTGTAAGAAAATTATGAGAATTAGTTGGTTAATTGTTCAATAATCCTTTTGTGAGAAATACCTAAAACAGGTATATTAAAACTGGTAAAATCTTGTAATAAAATAAAATTAAAGGGCTAGATCCAGATTTCATATAGAAAAGAATGAATTGATTTTTGTTTTTTTCTATACCATGTTAATTCCCAAATACATTATTTTATCTTTATGAAGAGGACTCCCTTAAAGAATTTGATTGTTTCCACAAGCAATTCATAGATAACATTATTTTTATTTCCTTGAAGACAAATATTTCATTGTGTTCTCATTTTATTTACTTTTTTATATTTCCTTAATGTGGTTTTGTTTCTTACCCCTGTCTCCCTCAAATAAATATCAGAAATTTAACTGAGATTATTATGTACTAGCTTTTCGCCCGCGTCGATGTCGGTTATATCGCGTTTCCAAGAGAAGTCTTCAAAAGTCCGGGATAAAAACTATCCTATGTTCTTTCTCAAGGTCAACTCTATATCCACCAAATTTGATTAAAATCAGTTCAGTGGTTTTGACGTGAAGCGTAACAGACAGACAGACAGAGTTACTTTCGCATTTATAATATTAGTAGGGATTAAAGCAAAATTATAAAGAGTTATGATTTATGTATGGCATAGTAAATTTCAGTTATAATTTCCCTTCAAGACAAAAAGAGTAGTGAGGGAACTTATTTTCTATGTACATTATAGTATACTACCTACATAATATCAGATATTAATAATTATTAATGTTAGTGCTATTGAACAGGAAAGTTAAAAGTAAAAAAGAGATACATAACAAGCTTCAATATTTTGCTGAATGCTATTAATATAGGATAGTGTGATGTTAAAAGTTTTAGCTTTAAATTAAAATGATTGTACAATATTGTTGTATGGTTTGTGAACAGAAACATGTTTTCTAATGTTCTAAAATGGAATAAAAAGGTGTAAAAGTTTTTCATTTCTAATATGAGCATTTTCGTAATTAGTGAATTGATCCTATCTTGCTAAAGCTAAAGTAGTAATTATGGATAAGATAGAGAAAAACACAATATTTTTATTACTCATTGCTAGTTTTTCTATATTTTGAGTTTCTTGAGTTTTGCCATTTGCATTATTGCCAGTTAAACAGTCTTTATTGCACACCATATAGGTTATACGAAGTGTTATTAGTGCATATTCAACCATTAATATGTACTCAGGTAAATTTTGATAACTACCTATGTTTAAAGAGTAATTAATTTATGACGTTTCCTGCCTATTTCATGTTACGGTAAACATTTCGATAGTGTCTGCCTGATTGATATACTTTGTTATAATAAAATCATTTCTTTTTTCAGGTGAATTTAATCCCAAAAGGCCAATGCCATGTGAAGCGGGTTGCGGTCTCGTGATACCTAAGGATGAGTTAGCCGAACACAACTGCGTGCGAGAGCTTCGCGCGCTCATCGCCACGCACCAAGGGAAACTAAATGATTATGAACAGGAACTAGCAGAGCAACGACTTGTGATAAATGAACATAAACGGGAACTGGCCTTATTAAAAGTATGTATGAGTGCTTAATAATACTGCATATATTATTATTATGTTGCCAAGTGGTATTCGGGTCACTACACAAAACCAAATGTGACAGTGAGTGACGTGTCGCGGGTACGAACCCTGTGTAGGACAAATATTGTGGATCACACATCCACAATATTTGTTGTGAATCATGGTGTGTTTTTACATCAGATTTGATTGCTTGTTAAAACTGTCGATCGCTTTTAGTCGACTTTTTAAACAAAAGTTTCATATTTTCTATTTTTATCTCATTAATGATACCTGCAAAGGTTTCGAAACGTCGGGAACTAAAATCTAAAATTAAACCGCGATAAAATCCGTAAAAATAGTTTCATTTCAATGAAATATCCAAAATAAGTTGTAGATTGGAAACATACGTAGCTTATAAGTTTTTATATGATCAGCAGGTCACTATGCCTACTACCACTTTATTTTGGTTAGCATGTGCTATGCTAACCAAAATTGCTATGTGCAACTAGATACGCACCTAAGATTAATAAGTGCCAATAACAAGCAATATCAACAAAAATTTGTAGTAGTTCTTGAGATTCAGATAAACATTTTTTTTAGCTTTATAATATTGTAGTCCTGTTAATCAAATTGATTATTTTTACTACATATTTATTTAGGTGATTCCCAGTTCAGTTCCTTTCAAATTATTCATATAACCGCTTAAAAATAATTACTCTACAGGAGTTCATGCGTGCGATGCGTCTGTCGAACCCGTCGATGCGCGCGCTGGCGGACCAGATGGAGCGCGAGGAGGTGGTCCGCTGGGCCAACTCACTCGCGCGGGCCAGGGTCACGCGCTGGGGCGGCATGATCTCCACTCCCGACGACGTTTTACAGGTACTTGCTATGAATGAAATGTGAATTTCTGCCATTTGTGGATATGGAAGAATACATGGAAATTGGATTAAACTGATACTACGTAAATTGCTCACTGCTGCTCTGCACGCCATCCTACAGACTTCCTTCTTTTACTTTACTTCTACATGTTCAGATTCTATTTTTAGATTGTATTTCTTATTTTATTTACAGATGATGATCAAACGAAGTTTATCAGAATCAGGCTGCCCACCTCACATAATAGATGACCTTATGGAAAATTGTCATGAAAGACGATGGCCACCTGGTCTATCCTCACTTGAAACTCGGCAAAATAATAGAAGGTAGAGCTAACATATTTATTCGCAAATTATCATTGGCTAAATGTCTATAATTCAAATGGTAACGTTTTTTTCAATTTTTTTTTAACAGATTATACGAAAAATATGTTTGTAAAAGAGTGCCAGGCAAGCAAGCGGTTCTCGTCCTACATTGCGACAACACCCACGTCGACGAGCATATGATGGTGGAGCCCGGCCTAGTCATGATCTTCGCGCACGGGATAGAGTAGCGCACGACCAAGCACGGACGCTGTCGGTGTACAAGTGACAAACATGCTCTCAAACATGTACATATTGTGTGCGGATGCGGGGGTATTGAGGAATTGAAAGCACTCTGTGTGATCGTCTTACATAGGAAACAATAAATTTAGCTAATGACCCTTATCAATGGGACTAGTTTAGAACTCATGTGCTTTAAGGATGTGATATCAGGTCGCTCTAGCTTGGCTAAGTCAGGCCACAAGGATATGTACAATTATTATCATCCGTCCACTCAGTGCCTCCGCATTCTACTACATGCTGTCAAGGTCGCCGCACTCGAAGTATAACAAGCGGCAGTGAAGACGCCGACCTTGATCTCTGAGCGACCTCGGCAAGTAATGCTGCCAATATGCATCATAGTTATAACAAAAACAACTAAAATTACACTACTTTGCAATAAGTTGTGCGCCATAAAATATTTTCGAAATAAAAAAAGTATTTCTTCTGGCAAGATTAAGACCAATGATTATTGTACAATAATTTACAAATGACAAAATGTTGGAACATTGTTAGTTACGAATTATGTGAGTTTTCTAGTATAAATAACATTGGATTGCTAAACATTCCGAATAGAGAAGAAATTATACAAATAGTTTACTAAAATTTTATAAGTTGATTCAATGTTATGAAATTCAAAATTTAAGTATTACTTAATATTATACATTAATTATAGTTTTTATAAGTTTTTTTTTGTATGGAATTAGTGATTGAATGCTGTGTTATGTTTAAAAATAGTGTGTCAATTTTTTTTTATATTGCTTTCGTCTTATTTAAAGCTTCATTTTATAAGGTACCTACTTTAACTTCATTATATTATTTCCATTACTTTTTAATTGGTAACCTATGTTATGTATTTAGCTCAATCTTTAAATAAATATACCTAATGATCACTAATTGATACAAACTGTATTTTATTTTATTAG
Organism: Trichoplusia ni; assembly: GCF_003590095.1. Taxonomy (NCBI): domain Eukaryota; kingdom Metazoa; phylum Arthropoda; class Insecta; order Lepidoptera; family Noctuidae; genus Trichoplusia; species Trichoplusia ni. The sequence goes on from NC_039483.1 coordinate 14,485,803, forward strand.
TAAGTTTAGTAATAAGTAGCGTTGAATTTAAACAATAATATTTCCTCTTAATTTATTCTTGAAGCAAGAGTGAAATGAATGTGAGTTTGGACAAAGGAGTATTATCGAGATTGTGCCTACAGCTTTATGGAGTTACTCGAACAATATACTTTAAAACTTTGGTTTCTGTATTGTGGATAAAAACAATAGTGATAACGGACTTTGTCCCCCTCATAAAATTCAATGGAACTCGCTTATTTACACCAAAAGTACCTTATCCATTTTAAGACCTAAGTTTACTATAAAAAGAAAGCGTTTAGAATTTTGCGTAAATCAGAACGTCTGTCCTCAGCTGTCAAACAAATGTCAACTCTTGAGTGACTGTCAAATATTTCTGTTTGTCATCTTTAACACACAAACTTTCGAAGTTATTGTGATTTTAAAACCTTTAAAATGTCTGAAATGGAAGTAGTGGAAGGCGGGAATGATTGTTCCAACGATTTGTGTAAGATTTTATTTAACTTTTGATATATAATAAAAAAAATAAGTGTTGAAACGAGCTATAACCTAGGTTGTTTGGACCGGTTGTTTGTTGAGAAATATTGAGCTTTGTTTATTTATTTCAGTACTCCTGGATCGTGTGTTTCTGCGGCTAGGTAATGCAGATACTGATGACCAGCTCGAAAGTTGTCTCAATAGATTCCTTCCGCCCGTGATTTTGAAACTTTCGTCGCCTCATGAACAGGTAAAGACTCGTAATATTTACATAAAATGTTAGAGATAACTGATGTAATTTATTTTGGATCTATATAAAACTATAGAAGGACGGATTAAAAATGTGCATTGTTTAATATATACTTCTCTTTAGCTAACAACATTACCAAAAATAGCTATTCTGTAAATGAGCATACAAATGATATATAATCATAAAACTGAAAAATTAACTATTTACAAGACTATATCAAGACATTCCTTGAATCCTTTACTTTGACTTCACATTATTATCTGATGATGCAATTACCAGGTCCGCACTAAAGTGATGGAGTTGTTGGTGCATGTGAACAAGAGAGTGAAGTGCCGTGCTGATGTGCAACTGCCTGTGCAGACTCTGTTGCAACTCTACAAGGAACCTAATTCTAACAGCTTTATTATTGTAAGTATGACTGTTGAATCACTGTACTTGCTGTTACCAGAATATATTTAAATAAAGATCTGTGTCATGTGAGTATATTGGTTTATGCTAAGTGTCAAACACCAAACAACAAATATACATATAAAAGAGTTTAGGATTGTTTAATACATTATAAATATTTGTAAATTAACTTTTGTTCTGTAGATTTTCTATGATAATTTTTGATATACCAACTCTAATAGACACTTCTTGGGATCACTCACATAGGTTGTCCCAAAAAATGTTAAAATATAACTCTTAGTGTTGGAAATGTTAAACTCAAAAATCATTATAATTTAGTGCATGTGTTTGTTTTAGAATTTCTCAATCATATACATTACAATGGGCTTTCCAAGGCTGCCTCGCGACCAGCAGCTCACTTTAGCTCCAACATTATTAGAAGCCATTGAAAACAAGCCTCAAAGTCATCAGGATGGGTAAGTACTAAAGAAAATGTAGAGTACAGTTCAGTACAGTCATTTTTAATTTGATGCTCCATTTTTTAGGTATTTAAATACTACCTATTTAATCTAATGAATGAGTTTGTAAACAAAAATACACCAAGATTGTTGAAGAAGTATTAGTACTCCTTACACTAGCTATTCGTCGGCGTAAGTATTCAATGAGCTCACGCACAACCCAGGCATTATCACAGCTTTTCAACAGCAGTCAAATACACGCAGTGTAGATGCGAATTGCGACGTATGTAATGCTTTAGAAAAGTATTCATGACAACACATTCTTTGGAGAAACGCTAGTGTGAAACAGGTCTAAGATTTATGACTGAATAATACTCAAAAACCTTTATTATTCAATGCTCTTTATGACTATATAATCGCTAAATGTATTTTCATTTCAGTATTTTGATGCTAGTCATGCCCTTGCTGGGTGAAATTAAGGAGACGAATCTGAGCCTAAAAGAAAAGCCAAAAGCAGCCACTTTGTTACTCAAGTTTGCAACTGATGTTCTGCTTTTGCCATACAGGTATTTTCAAGAAGATTACACACAACATAACTTTAATATAGGACATCTGTATAGTTTCTATTTACTGTATTAATATGATTTAGTATGTTTAATTCATGATCTGTGCTCGTTCTAAGAATTTTTAAAAGAGGCCTATTAGCATTGTGACAATTAGATGATGCTATATATTTTACAGAAATCGCCATCACGTTTTCACCAAAAAGAAACAGGCAGATTTTATAGCTTGCTTTAAGTGTAAAAAGTGGTTAACTTTTAATTATCATTTCTCAGAGCATTACCAAACCCCGGCGAGAGCGATTTCCAAGTGCCGCCCGGTATGAGCATGAAGACATACAAACGCATTGTTGATAAGAATCAGTTAAATCCCAACCAACTTGAGGAGGTATGAATATTACAAAACATTATGAAGTATTTTTAGTGTTAATTTTTTTTAAGAGTTCTTACTTATGTTATAATATATAATCAAAAATGCTGTTAATGTATATAGGTTAGACTATGTAGGTACACCAAGGTGTTCATGATCTGCTGCCGTAACAACAAATAACAAAAACTACCTTTAATACTGCTTAAAATAAAAGTGTATATCTTGGGATGTGAAATACTTATCAATTTTAATTAAGCTTTTAGTCTATTTCAATGTATTCAAATGAATATTCATTATTCAATACATTTGTACCACCGGCTTCTGCTCTTTCGGTTTGATATAACTCTAATAATGCAATGCAATTGTATCGTAGTTTAGATTTAATAATGCAATTCGTGCGTTGAATCACATTTCTGAACACTGAGACTAATCTAACGTGTTTATTTAACGTGATTCAAAGCGTATCAAATTCTTGAAGCTATTAAACTATAATTTAATATTTCAGCGTAACTCTTTAGCGCCTTATCGATGTAATAGTTAAATATATCCAACATAGATAATACAATATGATTCTTCATAGAATCCTGTAATTATATGCTACGCTATAAAGAATATTCTGTTTGATTCTATGATGTAGCCAATAAGAAGGGGTTTAATAGTTATTTATTATTTACAAAATAATTTTATAGTCGTATATAAAATTATTTAGGCTCTAGCTACACCGAACTACCTCTGACTCAATAGGTTGCTGTGCGTGACTCTCATGTACCAATTTAAACCATTCTAATTGTTTTAATACCACTGACTAAAGATCTTTTACAAATTTAATGTACGAATTTAAAATTTAACAATGCTATCACCACACTTTTCAAATGTCAAATATTTTTATTTCCAGATGAAACTTTCTATCGTCAATTTTATCGGGAAAGATGTGTTCAACATGAACGACACCCTTCTTACTTTGATCGTCGCAGCGGCTGACTCTCGCTTCAGTGTCGCTAACTGTGCCAATAGCCCACTTATTAGAGTCAACAGGTATAAATAACATTTATTCCATAGTTGTTCCAAGGTATAATATTTTTTCTAACAACAAAAATATACAACCGACTTCAAATATGAACAAAAATCTACTGAGACAAGCTTGATGAGATTTTGTGGAACCAAATAATAGCTACTTCACGTTAAATTAAAAAAGAATCTTCAAATTCGTTTCATTCAGTCTGAATTTCTGAGTTGCTTCGAAGTCGGTTGAAAAATATATATTGAAACATCAAAGAAGCATTACACTAAGTGCATTGTATGCCGAGTTAAAGTAAGACATAATATTATATCGCTGTCTCTATCTTACACACGGTGCGTATATATTTTGATCACACTCCAACAATCTTTTAACCCTGCGAAACTGTCTGGTCTTCACACTTATTCTATATCTAAAACAAGCCACAAAACTGAATTAGATTTAGAGCTATTTCTTCATTGTACTTTAAAATCCTGATAACATTGTTTGTTTTCCAGCTCCGTAGATTGGTCTCAGCCCGCTGTAGTAGCGCCGCTCTACTCCCTATACCTTGGAACTTGGGGAGGCATGAAAGTGCCCCCAGATGACCGTAAGGTATGTTGTCTCTTTCATTATACATTGGCAATGAAATTTAAAAGTTATGTTCAAAAAGAAAAAAAAGCATCGTTTTGAAATTTTATTAAATTAAAATCTACATGTGTACATAAAATTGTAGTTGTAATAAATAATAATTACCTAAATACATGACTATGGACTTGGTTCATAATCATTTGTAAAATGATTACAATTTTCTAGTTCCTGTCTAATAAAGTTAGTCTAGTTACAGTCTAATAAAGTATTTCAGTAATATCAACTGTATTACAGGTACCCGCTTGCACAAGACTTCGTCTAAAACTGATTCAGTATTTGAACAAAGCAACGGGATCGGCTATTATGTTCCCGCATTGTGTGCAGGTATGTATACATTGAAACTTTTTATTTAGAACTAAAATTCCTTGAATGACCGCCCTTAAAAGCCAGCCAAAGGCTTACATACTCATTACTCATTATAACATTCCTCACTATCCCATTACTAACCACATTCTATATACACCGTGATTTTTTAGTCGTCTTACAAAAGCAGTCCAGTTCATGTATACAATGACTAGAACACGTTCAAGATAAAAAATTAGGTATTTATGAGATTTGAAAAAGAATGAAATGCAATTTTTATTCAATATTATGTTGCAATTCGTAGTTTTTTAGAAACACAGCTCTGTTGCGAGTGCGGTCCGAGCCTTATAACAATGGTGAGGGGCGCCGCGGCGGCAATTTTATCATTTTTAAGAGTATATTTCAGATTTCTCTTGTTTAATTTTCTTCGTACATATTATCTTAGTTGATGATAAAAAAAAATCGCGCCTAGGGGTATTTTACGTCGGATACATGAACTGGGCTGCTTTTGTAAGACGACTAAAAAATCACCGTGTATTTTTTAAAGTGTAAAACAATAATTATTTTCACCGCAGGTTGTATTTTCATCTCTGTTTGATCCAAACACGAATTCCCGTCTTCGCAATCAAGCATTAGTATTTCTTTTGAACGTGATTAACAGGTTTGTGCATTTTTTTACAATACTTATTTATTGTTTTTTTTTTGTAATTTTCAACATATAAAATCTATATTTTTTTTACAGTGGCGACATTATTCAATTGAGAAAAGTAGCGACGGTATTCCTGCAGGGTTTACTTAAACTTGTGAGATCTGATGAGCATACTGAACATCATCCAAAAGCCTACATGTGTTTAGGTTTGTAAATGTTTGATTCTTATTATATTATAGAAATAAAAACATGATCATTGTATATTGAGTGTAAGGCTATGTTTTCTATTGAAAGATATTCGTGAAAGAAACATGTAGAATGTTGTGTGCGAAATGCCTTAACATAAATGAATTTTGCCTTTTATTAATTGTAGACAGTTTTAGAAGTAATTAAGATCAATTTAAACCTTCAAATATACCGAAGAAATGAAATTCAAACATTGTATTGTAAAAAAAAATCTCCTGGTGGTGTCCAACTAAGACTACTGGTTCAATGCACCAGTTTACTATAGTATTTAAAACTTTATTAAACAAATTCGTTCTTAACAGGTCGCCTGGCAATGAAATGCCCTGAAACCATCAACAACCAATTTACATTACTTGAGGAGTTGGTCAAGAAGATACCGGAAGCCGTGCCTGAAATGAAGACCGCTCTGAGAGACGCGCTACTCGAGATGTCTGCCGCCTACAAGATTAATGCTGATGGTGAGTTATAGAACACCCTGTGTAGGAAATAGACAAGATTATATATCTCATAGCTTTCTCTTTAATGAAGTTGCATGGCAAAAAGTTTCAGGAACAAAAAGAGGATAAGCAGTAAGGGCTTTATGCAGTAATAGGCAATTTCAGGCATATATGATTTTGATGTAACAGCCTACTTTCCTTTTTATTGCTGTAGGGATGCGTCGTGTTAACTTAAGCTAAAAATCACAACCAATGAAATTGTACAATTTCCCATCATAATGCTCATTTCTTGGTCGATAATGGCTCTGATCTAGGCTATTAGATTGACTATTGTAAACTTCCTTTTCTTTGGTAGTGAAATCGGAGTCTTCACAAGTACAAGTGGCAGGAACTTCGCAGGAGAAAATGGATGTAGACAGCTCCAACACAAGTCCTTTCGACGAACCTCAGGCACTGGCGCTCTTTGCTTTGTTGGACCAGTGAGTGTTAATTTCATTCTTGATTAATTTAAAAGTAATCTCAGATCATTTACGCTTTTCTGAAAAGGTGAAAGGAATGTGAAACAGTTATGCTATTAACAGCCAACCAATTATGAATACCAACTAACTAGCCAAATTAATAGAGATAATGTTTTAAAAAGTAAGAAATTCACGAGATATGATTTTCAATTTAAATATGTATTTTTGCATAATATAATAATGTGCTTTATAAATCAAGAGTAGTGGGCTGGTGACGTAACTGTGTGCTAAAAAAAGTAGCAGTGAACAATGTCTCGCTATGCGTGACGTCATTCCTTGCCACTTTTTAAACCTCAGCCTAATGTAGATGATATATATTTGTGGGACAAAAGTAAAATACGTATACAGGGCATACAGGCTTTCCAACATATTAATCAACCTACATGACGGATATTAAAGAAAATACAACGACCCAACATTGTTAAATGTATTTGTTTTCCAGTTACATGCACAGTGAAGAATCTATGATCCGGTACATAGCTACGCGGTACTCGGCTGCGGTGTTCCCTCAGGACTACGTGCCGTCCAGATACCTCTTGTTATTGGCTAGTGGAGACAGGTTAGTCCCATAATTTTTAGAGTATATCAGTTTTTAAGTATGTATATTAAAAAAGGGAAAAGTAGAGTTTGTCTGAGTGTCTTTTAAGCAGAATTAGCTGCCAGTAAAAGGTTAACAAGCCTTTTTTTGTTTAAATATGTTAGGAGAGCAAATCATAATATTGGACCAGATATTTACCTCTTGTGTTTTGGTCAATATAACATAAATGTCATCAGGAAACTTGACAACATATAAAACAGATTAGCCTTAAAAAATCATCGGTAAAAGTGCCGATCGAACACACCATATCTTTTTCTTAATAGTTTTAACGTAACGAAACCGCTCTTCTAAATCAGCCTTCTGAATGTGTTTTCAGTCAAGACGAAATTTCGAATGAAGCTCTCAAGTGTCTCTATGGGACATCTCGTTCAAGTGAAATCGAGGACGTAGTTAACAACGTATCAAGCAAAGAGGCTTCAGTCGTCAACATCGACGAGGACACCTCAAAGAGAGGCATCGACACGCCGCAAGAGGAAGAGTTCAAAGTGCCAAAGTTTAAAGAAGTGGTGAACTACATATGGGATCAAATGCAGAAGAGGAAGAAGGGGTCGAACGCTAAACATAGGTTCGTGATCGGGAATCAAGTGCTGCAGTTCCATCCGATTACGTATCAAGAGGTAAGTGTTAATGGAATATGTTGTTGGTTGCTGGCAAGTTATTTGCATAGCAAATTGAAGTTCCGAGTGGGAAGGTTGATATCCAATTCTCTGATGAAATAAGCAACTCGAGCTGATGTCGGTGTTTTTCTGTGATGGGATGTTGTTCATTTATGTGTCCGCCTTTTTGCCCTTCGTAATTGCAAAAATACGGTTTTGAGCACTTTGTTGTAGTAACTTATCTAAGTGTAAATTCTTAGCAATCTTTGTGGAATACTCTTCTACTTCTAGTCAATCTTATTGGTTCTTCGGTATGAAAAAAATGCGTTCTCGTATTTTGTACGTAAAAGTAGGTCTGCTTAAATTTATCTTTGACAAGTTTTCAAAGAGGCCTACTCGTAGTAAAAGTTGATATAATCTCCTGTTTTACTTAACAACCTCTTTCCACAGATCTTACGCTACTTGCGTATGTGTTTGAACCGCGACGCTGATCTGAAGGACTGCTCGAACCACCCGAACGCGACGTCGCCGCTCCTCGCCAAGTACTTCTACGACAACCTGCTTGACACTGAAGTGTTGGAGCGGTACCTCAGCATGATTACTTCACTGTTGAATGCAAGCCCAGGTTTGTATGATGGTGTTACGTGCTTTGTGATCCTAAGAAAACCCTGTTTTAGATAGTTTCCGCTGAAGTTGTAAGAATTGTGTTAAAAATTCAAAGTTCATCACGTAATGCGATATTTTTCACGCTTTTAAGAGGTCTATAGTCTAATACTCACATTAGGATTCATTTAGGTGTTAAGTAGCCTGTGAGAAATTTTCGTAAGGCTTATTATTCATTTAAACAGCATAATTTTCCAAGTTGAGGTAATAATTAACCTTTATTAAATATTTTCGCAGAAATGATGCCACTTACATGTTTCCTTGACATCGTCGGTTGCGTACCAGAGAAAATGGCTTCAAAATACATTAGCCTTCTACCATTCTTGCGCAACCTATTTACGACCAGTACCAAGGAAGACGTGCGCGATACAGCTTCTGTCATCTACGCGATCATTACCGTACACACCAGCGAGAAGTCCGCGATAGATAAGGAGATTAAGGAGTTCGTGGTACAAGGGCAGAATAACAAGAGCTTGGAGTCGCAGTGTGGATATTTGTCGGCGTTGTCGACTATGTGTGAGCGGTGTCTGGTGTTGTCGAAGAGAGGAAAGTTTGGAGGCAAAGGATTTAATTCGGCTAATTGGGAGCCGTATCAAGAAGCTGCTGTAGTCTTAGGTAAGTTAGTTGAAATACATTCTATTTTTTCTTGTGTAATAATTGTTGGCGTGTGAGTGACAAATGAAAAACAAATGGGTCGTTCTTTGAATGATTGACATGATTTGAAGTAAAATGTTCATGTCGTTTCATAACTTTGACACAGTATGCATAGCCAGTAAGTTTAAAATTTGTTATAGTGGGTCAAAATATGTTTAGCAAAGAAACATAGAACTTACGATTTCCAATTCTTTTGAACGATATATTTTGGCACACATGAATCGATTAACCATCTATGTCCTCCTATTTCAGCAAACTTCCTAGCGAGCAGTCAAACACTCCTCATCAGTACATCGTGTTCCGCCATATCTATTCTGTCTCGCGTCAGCGGCCTGCCTCTGCCAGTTGCGTCGGTAAAACAGGAGGGCCTATTGAAATCAGAGAACCCCTTCAACATTAACAAGAGCGATACTCACATACCCGATAGTGAGGTCACGAAGTTTGCGGTAGCTGACAGGTACGAAGAAAATCTCTATCTATTTATCTTCAATATGTATGAATTTAGAAATAGGTAAATAATTATGTTGTCTATATATAGTACTCATAATACAAGTTTTGCTTAGTTTGAGACTAGATGGCGTTGTATAAAAATAATTCCCATATGTTCTGACATTGACTGATGGTGTTTTAAGTCATTGACAAAAATATTTTTGTGTATTTTAAGGGCATTCTAATTAACCAGTATCTGATTTAAAAATAGTAACAAAAATTGCATTTTTTTTAGATTGTTTAAAATCGTTGGCAATGCAAAATTACCGTCAAAATTGAAAGAGAGAGCTCTATACACACTTGGCTTGTTGTGTTGCGGCGAAAGGCTCTCGTTCGCCAAGCAAATCGTTATGGGATTCTTGCAGATGGCTAAAGATGTAAGTGAAATCATTTATTAACTTTATTAATGAAATAACAAAGTAATGAGTATGAAAAACTTTGACTGGCCTGTTGGTCTAGTGGTTAGTGACCCTGACTGCTATACCGGAGGCCGTGGGTTCGATTCCCACCCAGTACAAATGTTTGTGTGATGAGCACGACCATTTGTTCTGTGTCTGGGTGTAGTTTATCTATATTATGTATGTATTTAGAAATATATAAGTATGTTTATCAGTTGTCTGGTACTCATAATACAAGCTCTGCCTAGTTTGAGACTAGATGGCGTTGTGTGAAAGTTGTGGAATATAAATGCATTATTATTATAAAAGGCGTTATATCGAATACTGAAACGTCAAACAGTTGTGTCAGCATGTCTCAGCACTACATCGCTTCTACTACTTTGTCGCTACATTACACCATAAAGTTTTATAGTGTAAAGTAGGGGCATTTTAGTATCTAGCTTCGTATTTGGATTGTTGTGTTGATACCCATATATATATTTATTTTGTTCTAGAGCAAGGAATTTGAGATCCATTTACAAATAGGCGAGTCACTGGTACTATGCGTCGAAGGTGTGAATTCGAATGAAAATAGAGATCTATGGACGGAATTACCACGAGAAGTGAGTAAATGAAATACTCTTTATAACAGTACATTAATAAAATAAGTTATTTTTATAGTTAACTATTGCTATATAATTTCGCCCTCAGTGGAGAGAACGGGTAGTGTCAGATACTTACTGACTAAGGCTGAACCGCTGGCTACGTCATACGCGTTTTTATGTCGGTGCATGGCAATGCGTTGCAATAATTCATACTCAAATATAGTTAGTTTATTTTAATTTCAGGGTGCAGACAAATTAAAGAATAAAGATGCATTGAAAGAGAATGATGAGCTTCTGGAGTGGTTACTGCACGAGCTCTTCAAGATCGGAAGACACCCACATCCACACTCGAGACAGGTAAATCTAATGGTTATAGAACTACTGTGTAATGAATGTGTAAAATTTTAGCTTTTAATGTATGAAATGCGAATTATTAGGTTTCATTTAAAAGTAATTATTTCTCTACTGTGTGTCGCAATGAGAAATCACAACTTATACGGAATTCTAAGCCCGCCCATCAGTCTGAATTTTTGTTGATGACTTAAAATTTGAATGTTGTGTTAGACATTGTCTGGTGTACAATATTTAACTCACTTTAAATAACCGTGTTCTAGGCTACAAGCATTTGGTTGTTGGCGCTGCTTAAGAATTGTCCAGAACGGGGACCAATCAAGAACAAACTACAAGTGCTACAAGACGTCTTCATGGACTTCCTCTCAGAAAATAGTGGTAAGAGACTAATGAAATTGATATAGAACGAAATGAATCTTACTCCTTTGGAATAAAGTTAGCAATTTTATAGAACTAAACTCATCTCAAACCATCCACAGATATAGTCCAAGACGTAGCTAGCAAGGGCTTGTCCCTAGTCTACCAGAATTCCGACGAGAGTCAGAAGCAGGCACTGGTGGGTCAGATCATCGATCAGCTGACCAGCGGCAAGCGGTCCGTAGCTCAGGTCACGGAGGATACTAAGATATTTGAGGAAGGACAGCTGGGAAAGGCTCCTACTGGGTAAGTAGGGTAGCTTGCAATACAATTTGTTCTCAAAAGAGTTTAATGTCTCACATATACAAAATTTAGCACGAAAAAATTGTTTTGTTTTCGATACAGTTCAAATAAGGACTTTTAGCCTTCCATTCATAATATTATCAAGTAATAACTGGAAGCTGTATTCAAGAACTGTATTGTTCTTTATTGGGCAATTTCCGTATTGGGCAACATAGTATATTTAGACTGCAAGGATAACTGAGTGGTATAGATCACCGCGCCAAACTCATTGTGCGCGAAGTTTGAAGGATTCCATCCTTTTGAAGGACAAGCATTTGTGAGATCCACAAAAGCTTGTTCAGTTACTTACTTGGGTTTCGAGTCTTGTATTAGGTCTTGTGAATATTTGTGGCAAATATTCACAAGACCTACCCCCACCCCTTTGTGTTTTGTTTTAGTGGCAACCTGTCCACATACAAAGAGCTGTGCTCGCTGGCGTCAGACCTGAACCAGCCGGATCTGTTGTACAAGTTCATGCATCTCGCACATCACAACTCCGTGTGGAACTCCAAGAAGGGTTAGTAAGACTCATTTTATTTATATATGATTAGGTTTTTGTGTAAAAATGCTTAAAAATGTTGTTATTGTTATTTGATATGAATCTTTTTTGTTCGTGATAATACAACGTTTTTGACCCTGTAAAATTTGAAATACCACTTTGGACACATGAAAAGCAGATTAAAAAAATAGCAAAGCTACAACTGCTTTCCTACTTTTCTTTTTATTTCTCAAACTTGCCAATTGTCAAGACAACAAAAAATATTTTAGTGCAATTTTCAAAAAGTCAACATTCAAAAAATGTTTTTTAACGTTGACTAGTTTTCTCTAAAAAAGCGTTTATCTTTTAAAAACCAATGTTTTCCATGTTCTATTTAGATAGGTTGTGTAATATTAGTTCCATAAATCTCATGTTTAATTAGGAGCGGCCTTCGGTTTCCACTCCATCGCGCTACAAGCGGGCGCGCAGCTGGCGGAGCACCTCCCTAAGATCGTCCCGCGGCTGTACCGCTACCGCTTCGACCCCACGCCGCGCATACAGAACTCCATGCAGAGCATCTGGCACGCCATAGTGCCGCACACGCAGGCCACTGTGAGATACATTTACCATATAAATAAAACTAGCAAAAAGTTCATGGGTAGACTTTTTTAATTTTGACTTGGTAATTTTGAAATTTTAGTGTAACAGAGTATAGCGCCATTGAATTATAAAAAAATACTCAAGTTACGCACTCCTCAGCTCAAAAACATTAGAACATAATATTCTCACATTATGTGGCATTTTTGCCAATAGTCGTAAAAATAATTTAACACATAACACAATAAGGTTGCATTTGCGAAAAATGTGTTAGTATAACTACCAACGTTGTGGTAACGACGGTTTTATTGATTACCTTTTTAGTATTATGGGCCTTGAATCCATTTTTTTTTCTCAGGTACACAAATACCACAAGCAGATTCTAGACGACTTAGTGGAAAACATGACATCAAACCAATGGAGGGTGAGAATGTCCTGCTGTAATGCGCTGGCTGACTTATTGCGGTAAATATTGAGAATAATCCTAATAAACCTTTTTTACTGTATAATTTTGACGGCCTTATTACAAAAGGAAACTGAGTTGAAAGCCACCTTTATTCGGGTATTTGACTAAAAAATATAAACGTCACATATATTTCCAGAAAATATCAGATACGTATTTTTTCTGATACGGTACGTTTAAATCTCAAGTGACGTCACTTGTCACTACACTATTTACCGACAAGTGACGATATAAGCTCCCATTTCCATACGTTTCACGATCTTTAATGCGTTTTATTTTAACGTAACATATTGAGCATGGAACTGTAATACATTTACTCTCATGATACGTGTACAGTGGCGCACAAAGTCTTCACGACTCGGTTCACCAGCTGCCGACCATATGGCTGCAGTTGTTCAGAGTTATGGATGATGTGCATGAAGGTACTCGCCAGGCTGCTACCTCTACTGCCAATGTCTTATCTAAGGTAAGCTCCCGTTAGTAACTAAAGAGTTGTTATGACCTTTATTATCATTACTCCTTTAATTAAGGAAATAAAAAAAATCACACTATTCTTCACGTGGATATAGCCAGTTTACTTATTAAAGTGTTTAAAACCAAAATTTTCAATGTTGCGAAATAGGTTCCATATCTACCATGTAACAAACCCTGTAAAAACAAGAAGTTCTATTGATGCAAGATTGCATTCAGTATCCTTAAATTATCATTTACATATTTTCTTGAATATAAATTAAAATACACATTCGAATGTCGCTTTTTCAAGCTTTGTAACATTATATGACTATTTTAGTTGTGCATACGAGCAGCAGACGTAAGCCAAGGCAAGGATGGCAAAGAGGTCGTCTCTGTCATACTACCAGTATTATTGGACACCGGTATTACGAATCTCGTCAAAGAAGTAAGAAGCGTCAGGTATGTACTGGGAGTTTTATTATTTTATGCCATTTCGAACTTTTTTTACGATTTTTTAAAAGTTCTTGATACCTTCCAAACATTGACAATAACTAGAATTTAGGATTCCAAAACAGGCAACAAATTAAAAAAAATATAGTAATAGCGTGTCACAATGGTAACAACATTAATGTCACCATTGTAGCGTCACGCTGTATTGTATGCTCCTACTTCAAGTCATTAGCGGATTTCTTTTTCTAAGGTTTGTCCTTTTCCTACGACTAACACCATATTTTGTCGTACATCAGTTTACAGACAGTATCCAAGCTAGTGACCGCGGCGGGCGAGACGTTGAAGCCGTTCCTAGCGCGCCTGATCCCCGCGCTGGCGGGCGCGGCGGGCGAGCTGGAGTCCGCGCGCCTGTCCTACCTGTCCACGGCGCTGGCCGACAGCGCCACGCGAGACATCCTCGACGACATGCGCGCCAGCGCCGCCAGGCATCACTACACTACCGATACTGTTGTCAAGGTAACGGGTTCGTGATTATAATAAGGATGTTGATGTTCTGGTGTCGGAGCATAGCAACGGTATAGTCGAGTAGTGGAGGTCACGACAAACTCACTAAGTTCGAAATGAGGGTTTGAACCCTCGTGGGACAAGCATTTCTGTGAATGCTTGTCCTGGTTCTGGGTGTCTTTGTGAATGTGGCTTGAATGTTTGAAAAACCCCCGGCGATACAAGGATTGAATGCGTGAATGCGATAGTCGAATTAGAAAAAAATATATTTATTCATCTACCACATGCGTCCGCCTGCCGATGCCGGTAGTAGAGTCCGGTGTTGTTCTCGCGTATTGTGTAAAGGCCGACGTGTAAGAAGCATCGGCCTGATCGCACCATAGTGAGCGCACATCCATAGCACAGAATGTGGTTCTCTGCCGTTTGTCCTATAATTCTGCGACAGACATCCCCGTGCCTTTGTTAGGGCGGTAGACCTCGCTTTTGCTAGGCTCTGCGCCTTGGCAAACTTCTTATACATACCAAATAATCTTCAATATGATAGCAAATAAACATATATCTTTCCCTCCACAGTGCATGCCATACGTCGACATCGAAGTGATGAAAGAAATGCTTCCTAAAATTCTTGAGCTGATGAAATCACCACAGTTGGGTACTAAAGTAGCGTGTTGCCACTTCGTGGTGCTAGCAGCACATTACTTGCGGGCCGAGCTGGAGCCGGTGGCAGGGAAGATCATGTCCAACCTCCTGAATGGTACCTTCGATAGGAACGCTACTGTCAGGAAGAATTATGCCGAGGCTTTGGGACAGGTCTCCGCTTATGCCAAAGTGAGTTTGAGAGAATAAGTATTGTCATACATAAAATATTTTACTCAAATCATGCAGGATAAAGAGCACCAAATTTTCGAAATTTTAAATCTTGTTCATTTGTTTAATTAATCTTCTTTTTACTGTAATTCATCAGTTTTGAAGTTTAAGTTGTATTATTTCTGTATTGTTACAACAAAAACTTTCGAATAATTTCATTATTTAAACCATCTCTCCTGACATACCAGTCCCATTTTTGACATCTTATTTCGAACCTGCAGGTACAATCTGCAGAGAAACTAATGAAGAAGTTAGTGACGTTGTACGAGACGAAAGAAGATGACATGTCGCGGCAAGCCATCGCTCTCTGTCTCAAGTCCATAGCCAAGGCCAAGATAGAGCACATCAAAGACAACGAGACTCTATTAGCGCCGATGGTCTTCTTGGCCATGCATGGGCCTAAGGATGATGGTGAGTTATCTATGACTATCTTTGTTTTTTTCTGTTTAAAATATTTGTATGACATGTCTATTAATTTCTGCAAAAAAAAAATATATATTGTTTACTAAGCGACAATACTTTAACGTTCTTCAGTCTTTGGAACTAATAAAGCCATATACATTTTCGTTTGATTAGAGTCGACAACAGTGGAAATGTTTGAAGAAATATGGACGGACATTAGCCCAGCTAGAGAAAGTGGTATCAAGCAACACTTGACTGTCATTCGGGAAGAAATCGAAAAAGCGCTCAACTCCAGCAGCTGGACTAAAAAGATTCAGGTAAGATATTTAATGTAATAATGTATGTGATTATACAGTTTTTTTAAGCCACTAAAGCATTAAAGACAGAAAAAAAGTTTTAAATAGCCCAGCTCTTTATGAAAATTGGTCCAATATTGGAACCAACTACTGATCAATACTCATACGTTTTAGCGATCAAAGCATGAAAGGAAAGCATACTAAGATACTTTTTTCCCACGTTTTTATAGTATAAAATATATTTATACACTCACATTATTTATACATTTTGAGCCACTTCCCGATAAGGTAGTAGGCTCAAATTTTCAGGGAAGCTTCAAACCCGATGATAATGCAATTTACAACTATAGAAACGGCTGGACCGATTTTGATAAAGTTTGAATTGAGTGACATTTAAAAAAGTGGGTATTTAGATTTTTTAAATATATCTCTTTCTTTCAAAACGGGCTATTTAACAGATTGGCTGAAATAAACCTGGTAGCTTTAAAAATAACAGCGTATCCAATTTACACAAGCCTTTTAACGTCAATGTACAATTACAGGCAGCAAACGCAATAAAGACTATATGCAAGGAGGTGTCAACTGGTCTGGGTGACCAGCGCGAGCAGCTGATCCGCGCGCTGCTGGCCGCCGTGCACGGGAAGACATTCGACGGGAAACAACACGTTATAGAAGCATTAGCGGAGTTGTGCGCGTGAGTGGTATATTGATATTTAACGATATTATATTTGGTATTCTCACGGTCAAATATATAAACATGTACATGCTCAGTCTTATCCCACAAGCTCCCTAAATTATCAGTTACTAGTGCATTGGTTTAGGTATTTAAAAAAGTAAATAATCTTAATTTTTATGATTTACCAAGCTTAACTTAAAAAATTGATCGCGACTAAAAACAAACGTAAAACAAAAAAAAACTTTAAATATTATGCAATAAATATACAACTGAAATATTTGACTGCACGGATAGCCGAGTGGTTAAGTTTACCAAGTCATACCCACTGTGCACGACGTGTTGCGGGTCTGCACACGTCGCGTCGTGCACAAGCGTTTGTGTGATCCACGAATGCTTGTCCTGAGTCTGGGTGTCTTGAATATTTGTGAAACCCCCTACGATACAAAGATTAAATTCATTAAAAAGGAATTCGCTTTAAAAAAAAAACGTTTATTTATTGAATATAAAAACGTTTTTAAGTAACTGAACAAATTGTATCATCTTTTTATGCACGTAATTATAGATCAGTCCCAGTCACACATTTAAAAAACAAAATACCTGACTATAACAAACCTATTTGAATTCCAGTGTCAAAGAGAACGAAGCACCAGTTTCCCCGGCACTGGTGTCAGAATGCATCAACGCGCTCCTAGTAGAGAGTCGCAAACAGGAGATGGTGTACAAACGACACGCGATCACAGCGCTGGGGCAAGCCATCGCCGCGACACACTGCGACAGGTTCCACCAGCTGTACGAGATCGTCAAGGTTATATTGTCTAAGGTATGTCTTTGAAGCATTCACTTCTTAATAATGCATAGTTCACAGTTATTTTTAATGCATTTATGAAGTGTCTCTGTTGCTTTCAGTAAAGTAATGGAACCCAATTTTTTTTTTCAATATTTGTTCACTACTCTCACATAGCGCCATCTAGTTTCAAACTAACCAGAGTTTTAAATATCAGTACTAAATTACTGTTAATCAGTAATAATAATAATATTTCTGAATACGTATATACTATTTATCAACACACCTAGACAGAACAATAATCGTGCTTATCACAATAATATTTGTCATGGGTGAGGATCGAGCACACGACATCCGGTATAGCAGTCAGGGCCACTAACCATTAAACCAATAGGACAGATACCGTCTCATTGACTACTCGATATAACTCGATCGCAAACATAATACCTATTTCTCCATATTTTGGAGTGTATTGGATAAATATATTACATTTTGATTGTTTATAGGATGAGCTATCAGTGGGCAAAGAATCTGATGAGGAAGATAACGAAGGAGCGAGACAACGGCGCGAACAGTTGACAGCTTTGAAGGAAGCCGCTTACGAACTGCTGGGCAAGGCGTGGCCAAAGGAACCTGACACACAAGGTAAAACAACAAGACCTTTTTAGGAGTTCATGTTATTGGCAGTCTTCTGATAATGACGGTGAAAAATCTCCACATCTTCCACACAACGCCATCTCGTCTCAAACTAAGAACCCCTTGTATTATGAGTACTAGACAACTGATAAACATACATATACATTTCCAAATACATTCATATTATAGATTAATTACACCGAGACACACAACAGTCAGAGCCCCTAACCTTACCTAACTACCAGAAAAGTATTGCAGCATTTTTTTAACCACAATTCTTATCCACAGAGAAATACCAAGATGTATTCTTCGAGCACTGTTCGAAGTCATTCCCAACGAGTTCGAGGTCGACACAGCTGGCTATCCTCACGTCCATGGCGCGCGTACTGGAGAGACTCTCGATACTCACCAACACTGGGGAGCCGATGGAAATGGATAACGTGACTGTCTCCAACAGGGATAAAGCGATCAGTATTGTTACAGGACATGTTGCAACTATCGTTGACTATACTCTCAGTAAGTTACAAGTTTTAAGTTTGTTATTAGATGGCTTATTTATTAGTGATTTGTTTCAACTTGAAATTATAAATATCGAATTTTTACAAAAATGAAGGAATGAACTTGTTCCCAACATGGCGAACCAAATGTTGACAACTGCCGTACTGACTGCTATCTTGTACCACGAAACACATAACGACCGTCATCGACCAACTGACGCCATATATGCGCGTACGAGTGATATGGACAGGGATAATAATCCCTCACTATCGCAATGTAACTCAGTAACGGTCCGCTCATTAACGTTTTTTATCTCGTCTCGTTGGCCTTATATAGTGAATGTGATTTATCATAATGTCATTACTGAATATGGAGACGTGTTGTTTTAACTAAACTTAAAAGTATGAGATGATGTCAAAAGTAGAGACATTGCCGTGTAACCGATTCCTGAATATGTTTATAAATTGTGTATTTTTACATTTTATAGAAAACAGCAATCAAGTAAGGCACAGGAGGGACGCGCTTAACGTATTGGAAATACTTGTCAAACAATTAAAAGGTAATTACATTTTGAATGTATAAAAAAATGCACTTGAATTAATGTGGTTTTGTGCGCTGGTATTATACTTATGTTGTATAGTCTCTACTAAAATAAAATTTAAATTTCAGATCTCAACAAGACTGAGGAGTTAGATAAGCTCAAAAGTATATATTTGTTGTACGCTCAAGACCTGTCGAAGGATTCCTCTCACGAAATAAGAACCAAAGTGGATTCTATAAAACTACATTTTAAATAGGCATGTTATTTATTGTCGTGACAAACCAGTAATAAAATAATAATTTACACTTAGTCCTTTATTATAGAATTTTAAAACCCAACCCTACCTCTCAATCAGGATTATTGCTATAGTAAAGGAGAAACAGCACAACACGTTCACTATGTAATGCTATCCTTGTCATTCCGTTCGTTCATTCAAACAGTATGACGCCTTAGAGTAAGTAAGTATAACAGTGTTGTTCTGGAATGCAAGCGTAAAAGTAACATCTTGCTTCAACAAAAGTAACAGCTTTTTATTTAACAGTCATAGAAAGCCTTATCCCGGGCTGTAAAGCTTTGACTTGACTGAACCCACGCCGAGGGTATGGCGTCGGGATACGTCGGACACTCGTCGACTTAAAGCACCCGGGCTCTTTAAATGACTTTAAATGCCAGGCCATAAAAGGCAAGATTTTTAATTGTGCCATGTGAATGTCATGTCCAGGTGGGTAGTTCACAAATAAAACATCGTCTAACAATATCACATCAGTGGTTTAATGCTACTGCATTCAATAAATCTATGGAATGAAATAAAGTATTTAACAAAATAATTCGTTAGCATAAAAACATTGCCTAAGCTAAATAAGTAATTATGTACACACAAAATAATACATACTATATTAACCTTTATATACGTACTTACAGCATTGTGATAATCTCGATAAGTTTTGTAAATTTGAGACACTTCTGAGACATTGGTTAGACCTATGAAATTATTTTAAACTGATTATTCTATAAGATATGTTTGAAAGAACGATGAATTCAATAAAATCGAAATTGAAAAGTACAAGTGGGGTGTCAAGATTTCTTGTTGCCATTCAAATGTGTAAAAGAGATAGTGATATCCGTATATATCTAACTTTGTCTTCTTCTAACATTAAGGTCATTAAAACCAGTGTCAGGCTAGTGGCCAAGTGTCTAAAAGAAATGGCAAGAACAAAAGTGCTACACGTAGAATTATCTTGAGTAGAAATCAAAGTAGGTGACGGAGGTGTTCTAGCGAACTGTCACAAAAATTAGGTATATATGTCCTACGCTTAAAAATGGAGTTCGACTAGTGCGAGGATTACTGCCTTGACAATTGCTTTATAAAAAATGTTCAGTTACTTTTGGTAAGATTGTTCTAACATTACAAAGCTCAATTGATTTACAAAAAGTTAGCTCATTTTGTCACTTACACTTTGGTTACATCGGACATATGCTGTCTAATTATTACATCATATATGTATATTATATATCTACACACTTTTTAAAACATATAATAAGAATAAACAAACATTTAAAAATGTGATTTTGACAGGAATGGTGTTCATTCACATGAAGAGTGCTTCAAAACAGTGTTTCGTTAAAGACTAATAAAAGCATTAGGTCAGAGATTAAAAATATAAAGTTTGTAATATTTATTAAAGTGTATCTCTGTGTTTATAATATAAAAATTGAAGGAAAGGCTCTGAATTATGTTATGGCGTCTCGTACACGAACACTCTCGATCACGATCCGCGATCAAAATTCATGATCGCGGTCTAGATTGACGGTCAATTGGGAGAATCCGTCGATATTGTGAACTATAAACATGTTAAAATGAAACATAAAGGCAATATTAAACTGATATGTACTCCATTTTTCTAGCTACTTATGCAAGAACCTTGGTGTCTTTTTGACAAAAATTTCAGTTAAAAATGAAAACTACTAAAATGTATTATACCACTGAACTATTTTATTTATTGAATGAGTTTGTATAAAAAGACTTAACAAGATTGTATTCCTTTTTAGTAGCTACTCAAATGGAGTACATGTTCGGCAATTAGATAAGTATTTCAAGTTGTTACTAATTTAGCTCCAAGCTGTAAATTTTTATTCATACAAAAACGTAAGCCATATTTATTATATTTGTACCTAAAATAAATCAATTGAATACTATTGCAAAAACCCAAGCTTGTATCTTGTAAAATATTCAAGTACATTTATTTACAAATAACATTTAAACCTAATTACAATAACTTAATTGACGTTCTTGTTTAGGTATTATTTGAAATATTAGCTACCACTTTACATGAATTGTTTTATACGAAATTCTATAAATTTTACAATGATTTCACTCCAATACAACATTGTTGATTACGAACGGAGTCACAACAAATAATTAAATCGACTAAACCAAAAAAAAAATACTCGTAAACTGCTTTTATCTTTCTATAACAAAAAAAAGTTAAAAGCATTCTATTTAGAAATAGACATTGATTACATTACAGACATAGTATTTTAAAATAAATAATAATACCTCAACAAAAACAGGCGTAAATTGCACTAAACATCATCGAACAGTCCTCGAGGGGGCATCGTCATTTTGTCTCTCCTCCGGTCATCAAACTCGGACCTTATGGAGGGGAGGGTGCTCTCCCCGAAGCGATGGTCCAGTTCATCTTCTAGAGTGAGGTTAGACCTGTTGTAGGGTACCTCGGCCCTCTGGTAGCCGGTCAGCTGCGGTTGGTTGCGCTCAGGACTCGGTTGCACGTAGTAATCTGAATCCACGTCGTTGAGAAGCCCGGTGTGGGCTGAAATGTGACCGACATGCACAATAACCGATTACATTTATTATGGTAGGAAAGAAGGGTCTGTTTATTGCTTTTGGTATCAATGAGAGTTTGTCATCATTTAATACCAATCAACCAATTACGCGTCTTTGTACAGGCGCGTTAGAAAGCGATAATTCAAAACTCTCAACTTATCTTAATTTAATTAGATCTCTGCAGTTATCTTTAGCAAAGGTTATATCTTTGTCACCAGAATATGAATCTTATCTGCCTTGCTTATTTCTCTATGAAATAATAATAAATATGCGCAAATAGCAGAGTTCAGTCAAGTCAAATACTGTCTGGTCTAAAAAACCACCAATTAATAGAAAGTTA
Organism: Trichoplusia ni; assembly: GCF_003590095.1. Taxonomy (NCBI): domain Eukaryota; kingdom Metazoa; phylum Arthropoda; class Insecta; order Lepidoptera; family Noctuidae; genus Trichoplusia; species Trichoplusia ni. The sequence goes on from NC_039483.1 coordinate 14,507,965, forward strand.
TTTAATCTCAACCGTAAAATATACATTTCATATTGGATAGCAAAATAATAATAAGTTATACAATAGATAAATAAATAAGTAAAAAACGCAGGCAAAATTAACATTCAATCAACATCAACAGATACGCTTATAACATTTTTCGTGCAATAAACAGAACAATAGATTAGGTGAAAAAGGGTGCGTGAATGTTTTGTGAGTAAAAGGTTAGCGATGCATGAAATCGTAGAATATGGACTGTACATAAATAAAGTAGTAGTAAATAAATATTTTACTTATATTGAAGTCATCATTGCCTTAAGAAGTAAAAGAAAACATGCATTATCAGAATTTATATTTTGTTGCCAATTAAAAAATAAAAAGCACGCTTGTAAACATGAACAAAAGAAAAATACTAAGGTATATCAAAAAGATATAGAACACAAGTCAATCAATACAAAAGCTCGAGATCTTTAGTACTAAATGACATTAGATCGTATTGTACAGCCGTATTACCTCCATCCTGTGTGTCGCGCGCGGACCTGTAGTTGTTGAACCTCTCGCTGTAGTCGCGACGACGCGTCAGTGACTCTTCAGCGCGCTGACGCTTTCGCTTCTCTGTTGAAACATTACACGGCATATAAGTAGGAATAATTAAATAAATAAATTGGAATGGATCGCTAAACTCGAGAATTGATTTTGCTAGATTTGGTTAAAAAATCTATGTACAAGCCGAGAAGAAAACGATTTATTTATATGCGGACAATACCTCGAAAATATAAAAATGACGGCCGTTTACAACAAACCGTTTCTAACATAATAAACCTACAACTTGATTTGAGGCAGTTTTGAACTTTTTACGACATCATTATATTCTTAAATCGATTACGATTGTCCATTTTTAATACAACAGCTTTATTTCTTGAAGTTGTCAGATATATCATCATTATTGATGTGAAACAGCAGCAAGAGTAAGTAACAAAACTAATCCGAATTTACTGCAAATTAGACCTTAGCATATGATAAGTACAACATCATATGTTATCAACTAACCTCTCTTAACAATCTCCCTTCCTTCATCAACCAAGTCTGTAGTAAGCTCGTCATCGCCTACAAACTGTTGGAAGCCGCAGAGCGAGAGCAGGCGGCTGCCGAGCGACAGGTACGTGGCCACGCACAGCAGGACCACCAGCATCGGGAAGTAGATGTTGAAACCCTCCGCGATAATGCCTACGACGTCCATGTGACCCATTATCTGGAGACAAAATTATTATTTTTGTAGCTCAAATCTCTATGTTTATGACTGTAATTTTTAATCCAAATTCATCAAACAGCAAGGTCCAACCAACTGTCGCAAATTTGTTTCAGGTCTTCAAGCAAAGATAAATTATAAATATACGCATTTAAAACTTAGTCTAATTATTTTTTTTGCACATTGTATCTCTTAAGATGATCATTGTTAAAGAGGTTACGCTTATTAAAAAGTGCGTAAAATCACTATTCTAATATGGTTCGCCATAAAAAAAGACACAAAAAATACAAAAATCAACTTTACTACAACGTAATAAAGTCTCAAATCGCCAAACACCAAAACTACGAAAACAACTAACCTGTGTATAATAAGTCTCCATGACCCGTTCTTTAATAACATGCGAGTCCATATGTATCAAGCTGAGGAAGTTCAGACACATGGCCGGGGTGAGCCTGCAGACCATCATGCCAGAGAATATGAGACTGTACTCGTTTGTCTGGTGGTGAGGCGCCAAATAGTACAGGTTCAGGAGACGGATCTTGAGCACAGTGGAGTACGCGCAGTAGAACATGTAGGCGATTATTATTGTTGATATTGCCTGTTGAGTTAGATTTTGTTAGTGATGTAGAATAGGAGATGATTTTTTCAAGATAATTTAAGATGTCGAAAATCATTAAAATGTTTTACCACATTACAGGGTTTACACAGTGTGTTTGTATAATTCTCAGTACATTAAAATCGGATCTATTTACATTTCATGTTTTTATGGTGGCATTCTCCTTCATATAGTAAAAAGCTGCTCTAAAATATTTTTAAATAACTCAATAACCACAGCTTGATCTTATAATCGTCGGTAAAACCGTTAATTTAAAACCCAAAATCAAGTCATCAAAATTGTCTTAACAGTTTCGAATCTTACCTCGATAGCCGAATAGTTATAATTCTCGTTGAACGCTATAACAATGTTGGCGAATATGGACAGGACGGGCTTCTTGCAGAAGAAGGTCATTTCGGACCAGACCACAGCGATGGACATGATGCCGGTGATCACAGCCAGCGTCTTCAGGAAGTACTGCTTCAGGAAACATTCCCAGTACCATTCTGAAAAAACGATTTTCTTTACAATTATGGGATAAAAGGTAGTTGAGGTGAGAGGGGATTCTGAAGATGATGTTCTGAATACTTTAAAAGATAGTACTTTTAAAGTATGTACTACAATTGTGAAATAAAGACGGCGTAGACGGAATTTCTGTTCATATTTACAAAGTGCGAGTAACTTACAGGTTCTTTATTGTGTATCAAACAAGTTTCTTCAATACGGCTTCTATGGTCAATATTTTCTATTGTATTACATTTTAATCAATATAAGTAAAGAAATATTTCGAGGTCAACAATAAATAGTATGTAATTATAATTACATACTATAAAAGTCAATTTAGAACAAAGTAATTAGTATTAATATAATAGCGAATCAATTAGTACGTCTTAATACAATATAATTAATTATGGCACTTAATACTTGCATGATCCTTCTCAATTATAAAAGAGAAAGTTCGTATAGATGTGGTTTCGTAACTCATATGGTAAATACATACACGAATGCACTTACGCACTTTGAACACCGGCGGACGTTAGGTGATTAGACCTTATCTTTAGGTGATGCAGAAACAGGATAACAATGCTTTTTTTTATTTTTCGAGAAAAGTTACCAACATACGTAGTAAAAAAAGAACCATGTAAATTAGAAATCCCTGAGTATTTGGTGTACATTGTGAACATCTTTCTTTGTGAAGGTGGTTAAAATATATCATACATCATCATGATCAGCCCAACGAAATTTACAACTGGACAAAGAATATGTTTAAGTTACCAATTATAGGTGGATAGAAAATCCTCTGCAGTCGTGGGCGCGGCGTGTGGAACGTATGTTGGAAGCGGTGGTCGGGCGAGCGCTGGTTGGTCGCGATATCCTCGAGGTGGAAGATGCGCTGCAGCATCAGACCCCACTGGGTCTCCGTGCGTTGGAGCACGTGGAGAGCTTTGATGGTCTGACGGATGAGATATAAGTTAATAGTAATGTAGGGTAGTAGTATGTTGTTTTTGACTGGCCTGTTGGTCTAGTGGTTAGTGGCCCTGACTGCTATACCATAGGTAGTGGGTTCAATTCCCAACCAGGACAAAATATAATGGTTGTGTGAAGAGCACGATCATTTGTTCAGTGTCTGGGTGTAATTTATCTATTACGTGTATGTATTTGGAAATATATAAGTATGATTATCAGTTGTCTAGTACTCATAATACAAGCTTTGCTTAGTTTGAGACTAGATGGTGTCGTGTGAAAGTTGTGGAATATGTTAATATAATGTAATGTGTACACCAACACTAGGTGAAGGTTTTTTTTCATTCATATTACCCTTGGTCTATGCAGATCTCTGTAAATGGAACCGTTAGTAAATCAAAATATTTATTCGGAGTCTTTTTTGGCATTATACTTTTTATCTTGATTTGTGTCTATCTGTGAGCTGAGTATAACAAAAAGTAAATCTATTGAGGCAGTAAGAGATAAAAATAAACAGTTCGTTTTTGTTTGTTGAAATATCAAATTGGTTACTTACCTTTTTATGTAGATTGACTAGAGATTTCAATGAAGGCGGTGTGGGTCGGTCCATTTGCGCGCGCCCGTTCAGTCTGTCGCGCAGTTGTATCGGTAACTTCTGAACTATGGTCTCCACATGACGATGTAGCGGGTGACCAGAACCCACTGCCGCAGTCACAGCTTTAAGACTCTGTGATTGAAGGTAGAGGTTTATTGGTTACTGGTGATGGGCTCAGTTTTCCGCACGTAGGCTCGGTCGGTAAGTCGGCCGGAAAGTAGAGGTAAATTACCTTATGGTTCCACAGTTAGGGTTAGAAACTCTATATCAATTTAGATAGGTAGGGTTACTAAAATTTTCATTATATTGCGGACAAATATGATTACTATTTATAGCAACAAATTAGTTTCATACAACCACAAAACACTTAATCCAAGTTATAACTAAAAACAAAACTACCCCGCACTGCATGTATCCTTTAAAATAAAATAACAATACTCACATCTAAAATATCATCAACAGTTTCCTCTGCCTCACACTTGTCTGTACTAAGCTTAGCTATCTTGAAATAACAGTACGTCAATGTATAGTTCTTCTTCGAATTATTCCATAGATTTCTAGGCACTTCGACTAAGGCATACCCAAGAAGAAGGATTAATAAGAACAGACCCCATGTGTTACTGGCAGATGATGCTATGGCCTTGATCTTCGGCGGGTCGAGGTACAGGCCTGGTTGTAGAGCTAGGTATATAAGGAGGATGCCGCATATGAAAAGGTATGATCCGTAGTATATGGCATTGTCAACCAGTGCTGATTTTAATTTTCCTTTAACTGTAAAGTCGCCGGCCTTGCTGTAGGATTGCATCATTGGCATTATGAGCCTGTAACAAATATTTAGTAACAGGTCAGTTTACATTTGGATTATGGAGGATATAGGATAATTTATGCTTTTAATATATTATTCTTTAAATACTTTGGGCTTTCCCATACTAGGATGGCATTGAATAGGTAAACAAAACATCCCTTACTATCCAGAAATATGAACTACAGGGTGCAGAAATAAGGATGAATTTGCTGTTTTAAGTCTCTAAATAATATGCAAAAATTTTCTTTCTAATAATGCTCAATTGAAACATACTATTAAAAAAATGAAAAATAGTATGTAATACTTCTATACAAAGTAGATAAATATAGATTTTAACAGATGTTATCTGTGACTACATTGCAAATAAATGGAAAGATCAAAAGATAAAGTAAACACTATATTATCTGTTTAACTATAGAAGATAACATCACACTTTTTACTACTCTTTTAAACAACAGGATTTTAAAATAAAAAAAATATATATTTTGCATCAGTGGTGGGTAAAAAGAGAAATTGGTTTCTAGACATTTCAACATGTTTTAAAACAACCTTTTTAGCATCACACTACAATCTATAAGAGTATAGTGTATTAGTCTCCACCTAGTGTGAAGACCGCAAGCAAAATTTCCTTTATTTTTAAATTGTTAACTACTATTGTTAATTGTTAGCAAATAAGGAGATGCATGGTACAATTTTACTGGCAAATAAATGATTATTATAGGGCAAAGCTTGTATAATAAAAGTATGTAAAACTTACCATGTAAGACACTGTGACGTCCAATACACAACCCTCCATAGGTTCGGAAACACATCAGAACTCATAAAACTATAGGGCTTTTGACATTCATGGATCGGAGTAGCCACTGTAGTGCTGCCATTCACAATAGCTGCTTGCGTAGTCTGCGTTACTTTTGTTGCGTTTTCCATACATTGCCGATATACAGTCTGCGGATTGAGAAATATTAGTTAGTAATAGTATAACTGTACTATATTCAACCTTCGGATTTTGTTATAGACGTTCCTTAAGTTACAAGCTTAAAGCAAACCATTTTTAAGTTGGCTCTCATAGCATTTGATTAAAATATATAAATGGTAACTTTTGTATGACCATATTAAATACATGATCTGTATTTATTTATTATAGTTTAGTAAACCTAAGCTTTTGGCACTGAGTACTTTCTTTCAAATGACAATTCCTTGTGACCTAAATTTGATTGTTTAAAATAACAATAGAATCATAGTTGCCTTTTGGCTTAACAAATAAGATAAGATTATTTTATGACACTGTTCAGGCAATACTTACTGAAGATATATCTAATGGCAGGATAAACATAATCACAAAGGAGAAGAACCATGCTGTCAGCACTGACACAGTCACTATTATGTGGTTCCTGTAGCAGTCTCCATATCTGTACAGCAAAGTCGCTGCTAATATGAAAGCAGATATCAGTTCTATCACAAACAGTGTATAAGCCATTTTAACACAACACTACACTAACGCACTAAGGTACTATTCAGTTTTTCTTTGCAGTTTTCTGCTTCTCTCGCCAAACTCTTGCAGCTTCGTGCTGCAGCTGTTCGAAACGTATCTGAGTCGTAGACTTCAAAGGCAGTAATCTAGGCCGCTCTATTTCATACTCTGTAGGGCATTCTTCGTAGAACAACACTCCTGAGTCAGGTAAAATAGCGTCGAATTCAACACTTATGTTTTTGGGCTCCTGCGATTCTGACATATTTTTAAGTACATATAAAACACTGCGATGACATTGTTCACGTTGGAATTATACAAATTGAATTATTCTATAAACCACTCCTAGTTATTATAAATCGATTAATCCACTAATAATATGAAACGTCTAATTCAGAATTGTGATATCATCATGAATACATCACAAACCACTAGCAAGTCTACCCAATCAATCAAAAACGTAATACTTTTTTGTACTCACTACTCAATGACATTTCATTCAACACTATATGTGACACATAAATTACGAATATGCTTTCTCTTTCATTCCAACTAGAACTTTGAAAAAATGATTTGTCTTTTTTCAACTACAGCCATACTCTATGCTTAATATGTTAGGGATATTAAACACGGAACAAAAATTAGCACAGATAACATAAAGGGTGACATTTACGGCGAAAGCTACAAAATTGAAACGTATAAATTATAAATAAATTGTACTAAAATTCACTAATATTGAATGCATTACTTATTTAAAAAAAATAAACAGTCGTAGTGTAATTAAGGTTTTATAGAACAAAAGAGTTTATAGAGAAAGCAATTAAGTGAAAAACTGGTGGTGAAACACGTTTTTTTCAAAGTGGACGAAATGTATATTTTACGTAAACATTTTGAATACCAAATACCATCTGTCCCTATGTAAAACTGCTTGTATTAACCGACTACTTCTTCTATACGAATGAATACGTACGTAAGGCTGGACATTTCTTATTTAAAAAATACCTTAAATATTTCTGCACATACGAATAAGTTTTATCCATTTTACAACCATTTATTTTCAAATTTTTCCAGTATGGGTAGCAAATCAAGCTTAATTTTTTTAGACCAACGTAATTCTAGAAAATTCGTCTTTCTTCTTACTCTTCATATGACACCTAAGGTTCAATTTAATGAATTTGGTATGGTTTTGTTGGTGCTTGGATATGAGTAATCCAAACACCAAAGTCACAAAGGCCTGGGAACTATTGAAAATAAATGAAACGGAAGGCGCCTAAAGGCGGGATTATCGGCTTTACCTTGGATCTTTTGATTGAATGGATTTTGATATCTTTAGATGGGAATTCTTTAGGAACGCCTGCTTTGTAGGGACAATGCTGGAAAAGAAAATGCAATCTCAACTTATCTAATGCGTGATATCGTCTTATGACTTGTCCTATGCACTTTAATTAAATAGGTGATAAATATCCCTAGTAGGTAGTTGTAAATAATGAGTTTTCACTTATATTTTTAAGATTTTTTTAACCACACTCCGAACACACATTTGCAAGTTCCTGTGTCCAAAACCCATGCACTACCCCTATTTATGTTCCTGGTATCTTCCTTTCTATGACGCTACGAGTTGTAGGTATAGTTTAAGCAAGAAGTCGGCACATATTCATATTGTGAATGAACAAACACGAACCCTTTTCTTATTATTATTATATCCGCTTACCTATATGTATGTTTATACACCCAAAAAGGTTTTCATTGACATCCTATAAAACCAAAGAGGCTTCGATATTGTAACGAATGTTATATACGCTACGTACATGGTTATCTACGTGCGTAGAGTGGCAAAATTAGACTCTCGGGCGTGCTAAAGGGCTCATACTATCGAAAAATATCTATAGACTGATTCTTATTGAAACAACAAAGAAATACAGCTCCACAACGGTCTATTTCGGCCACAACTTAGATAAATAGACGAGACGAGAGTATTATTTTAGCCTCCAATACATTTCGGATAAATACTGTCTATTTGAGTTTCGTAGATGTAGATTGACATACTCGTACTATTGGGATTTCTTTGAATGATAGCAATTCATCAAATACTTACTGTTGCTCTTAATCTCGTAATAGGCCCGTCAAATCGGTCAAAGAAAGAAACAAATCTTATTACTTCGATATTGGAAAAATTAGACTTGAAATGTTAGTAATAATATATGAAAAAGACGTTTGAGAAACGTAATAAATAAATTGGCTTTTCTCTTTCGATGGATATATTTAATGAATTGAATCCTTTTTTTTCTAGCTATAATGCAAAGGTGATTTTTGGTTGTAGGTACCATTTATCTTAATGAGAAAGCACGTAGTGGGTAGGCTCGGTCACCACTGAGTTTAGTTAAGCGCCTCTGGGATTCGCATATTTTAAATAGAGTAGGAGGTACTCTTACCTTACTCCTACTCTTTATATTTATTCCAACAGGCCAATATTGTGCGTTTAAATACCTTCGAAACATTTTTGGGATCGAAAAGGTTTTGAATTGATTCTGTATTTCAGTAAGGCCATCCTGTTTGAAAAATTTACAGCTAGACTTCCGTTAAAATGTCCGTCAGATACGACGAAGGCATTTCCCGACGAGGTAAAAGGGAATTGTTCCCGGGTTTAGAGAAGATTTAACACTGCGGCGGACTGTGTGTCACTGCGTTTTATTAGCTCCGGGAATCCGGCCTGCCCCGGGACAATCGAGGGAGAATAAAGCCTCGTTTGTGCATTTACATGTTTGATTTGTTTGATATCATATCATTGTAAATGGTTTTTACGATCAACGTCTTTTGTTTTTAGGACTTTAGGTAAGCGTACTTTTGTATTCTGCATTTTATGTTAGGTTCTGTTTTTAGTCCCTTTGCAAGGAAGTTGGTCCAAATCCGTCATTTGTTTTATTTGAAGAAAATATTTTAATAATAGACTTTCTTTTTTTTTCTAATAATTATGTACCTAGTTACATTTCCTTATTCCATTTATAAATAATAACTTGCTTCTTATTGGATCGATACCTTTTTCCCCGCCAATACGTTCGTGTTACCAAAATGTACCTAATTATAAAAAAAACAACTAATCGAATAGCAACTGCGGCGCCGTTGTGCGTAATCATTATACGCGTTTGGCACGCAAAAGATCAATTCAATATTTTTAGGTGAATAAAGTTAGGATGTATTAAACGATCGAAAAAAAACTTGTAATTAAAAAATGGGATCGCAATGGTTGAGTTAATAAATATTTAGGAAGGTGGTCTGGTAATTTTTCAAGCATGTCCCGAAGGTTATTTTATCAATATAAAGATGAAAGGGAAACATACATGGGAATCGGGAAAAAACTTAAAAGAAGTGAAGGTAATAAAAACAATGGAGATGAGAAATGTTTGCTTCGTGCTACAACGTACCGCAACCTACATTTTGAATGTACGTAACATTAAAATTTTATAACAAGGGCAACACACGTTTCAGACGCGGGAAGTTTTCTTAAACTCAAAACTTACGAACAGGGTACTGTATTTATCAAACTCTCGGTAATAGGCGGAGGTTGTAATGTAAATATATTACGTGGGAAACAGGTTTTATGGAAATTTCTTTCAAAGATTATTTTTTTGGATATTAGGCCCTGTTAAAAGACATCGGTTCCATTCAGGCCGTGTCTATAATAGAGGACGTGAATGAAAGTTGATAACATTTATTTTTTCAACCATTAAAATATAAAAAGTTTATTTTTAAATGAACAGAGTTGGCATATTCTTGCCAACTCTGGCATAGGTCTTTTTCGAGGGCATTTCTTCAGGAAACCCTAATTTTCTCATCACAGGGCTCTTAATCTTGACAAAAAGCATCCTAAACTGTACTGAACCGTAACGAAACACAACAAACCTCCTTGACATTTAACTGAGCTTTATGAAGTTATGAAACACCATTTTCAGGCCTTAAGTGGCTTGTGAAGAGGGCAATTCGGAAGTTTATTATGAAGTTATAACAGTACGGAGCTTATAAGAGCTATTTTGAGTGTATGCTTTCCAAACAGTAGGGGGAGGGAGCCAACTTAAAATGTACTAAACCCTACGTGGCGTGCCTATAACCCATTGTCATCGTAATAACATCATTAAGAGGTAAGCAAATATTGTTAATGGTTAGGGTTTCCATGAGAAAAGCAAACTCTATCTATTTCTGAGCAAAATTTAATTAGTCTTGGAGGAATTCCTCCAAAAAAAAGTTACAAACAGTAACAGTAGCAGCAAAAACACAAACGTTTGGTGGTTTTATTAACGTTTGGTATTATTTTTTTATTGGGACCCACAATATTCTCGTTTGCGTTTTAGACTGGAAGGCACGATGCTCATGCTCCAAAACAAAGATGTAATTTAAACTCTTATTTTGTTTGTTTTACGTATCCTATCTTGTGTGCGGTACAATTTCTATTCCAACGAAAAACAAACGCTACCACATTTGAATCACGCATTTGTGTAAAAAAAAAACAAAAGAACGCTATGGTCCATTTGCATTATGCGTTTAAATGTTTCTCGCGCCGCATGCGAGCACGTTTAAACGCGGGAAACTTCTAATGTAAACTGCCTCGCTTTATATTCATGCTACATTGTGAAAAAATGGAGGCAAACCAGTATTTGGTGACATAACATGCGGCACAATATGTTAACAACGTTTTTTCCTAGTTTTTGTTCGTGCTCACGTAGAACAGTTGACCTAACAGTGTTTTCAGGTTGAATATTGATAATTTTGTAGCGTTGTTGGTTTTACAACAATATGGTAGAATCATCCGTGGTTTAAGTACTCGGTATTTTTGCATTCTTAGTATTTGGAGTATTTAAAGAAACTGTAAGGGCATTAGGAAATCTATGCGCCCCTATTTTTTTAAACCTACTTATAAACACTAATACTTACGTAAGGAGGTAACCAAGAGGTTTGTAAAACCACTGGTTTAAGAAGTAATTAAAGTAATTCTGTCCTACTCCCTGTCTGTTTTACTTTCATGGCTACATCAAATCAAATTTTCAATAAAATTAGGTTCAGATTTAGCTCGAACCTTTGCAATGAGCATTCTTTGGTGGTTTTTTACCGAAATCCCACGACAAAGAAGGTAATAGGTGTTAGTTCGAGATAAATGTTACATGACATAATACCAATATTCTTTTGCATGTGTGAGTGTTTGAATAAGTTAGTGACAAACCTAAATAAATAAAATACCATACTTCAAAGAATAACTTCAATTACACCTGTATTATATTCACGTTTACCTAAATGTTTTATATATCTGACAATGTTAAGTAAACAGTAATAAAGGAGTCATTTAATTTCACAAGTGTTTAATGAATTAAACCGTAAAATTGAATGCTTAGGTATGAGATGAATTGAAAGCATATCCCACAGCTTACCGAAAGCGTCTCTTAAACCTATTTAAAAATTTGTCTATTATTTAAAATTCTGAAGTATTTCTCAATTAACATTATAACCAGACAAATTGAAAAAAGAAAGAAATATTCGAAGTAAACAACGGAATTAAAATAAAAGGAACTAAGACTTTATTTCTAAGGCACTAGAATCAAAAATTGTAATAACGCACGCTACAATTTTGGAGTCTCTTTTGTTTGTGACGTAACGAGTAGTTTCAACTTTTATACGTAGTTAACAATACAACTAGGGTAAAAACAATAGCTAGTAGAAACAGATCAATGTGTACACAGCTTTTTCATGTGCTTTGTTTGTCAGAGCACACGCGGTTTAAACAATAAAGAGGGCTCTAGAATTAACAGTATTGTGTAAAACTGCCTCCATGTAGCCGACTATGATGTCTAAAGTGATTCTTTTTGGTGTTTTAATTTTCTATTCTAATTTTGGCGGTAAGTGCTCCCATATTTAATAATTGAAGTAGTAATTATTTAATAACTGGTTACCCACGTGTATAGTATATCGGGATCACCCCTCTAGTTGCGGACTCGATCGGAGTCATTGAACATAAGTTGACACGGCGGCAGCGTAATATACCATCACAGTAAGTTTATTTAAATATTTTTTTCAGTGTCAGTTTCTTACACCGATGAACTGGCCGTCCAAAGAGAATACTGGCCATCAGACTGGTCAGGAAATGAACACCCACGTAGACAATTTCGCAGTGATGGTTTTGCACAAACACGACACGAAAATCATGCCCGGCCTGTGAATAACCAAGAATATAATGATCAAGCTATTCGTAGCGCCCATACTAATCATTACAATAATAATAAGCCTGCAGTACAGCCAGTACCAGATAAACAATTATTACCTAATTTTGGTTCACCCGAATTCAAACGTGAAGTAGCTCCTCAGCTACAACGAGAAACACACGATCAGACATATCCACGTTATGTAGACAGATTTGAAGTGAAGCCTAATAACGAACCTATTAGAAATCAAAACTGGAAATCTCAAGTTCACCATCAAAGCACTTTAAGTCCTAATCATGAACAAAAATCATACATCCCACCTACAGGGGGAGATTACCACGGAGAGCGCAATACACATCCTATCAATGTAGAATATGACAACCAAGCAGAAACAGAAAATATTTCTAACAATAGACATATTTCAAATCAAGCGCGTCCTTCTAGGCCAAATGTCCCAATACCGTATTTAAACTTCGACAGATCTAATAGCGAAGCGACGAATTTAGAAGAGCATAAGTACATTGAGACAAGTACTCCTCCAAATTATAGTAATTATAAACATCCCGAGCATTCGGAAATTTTGGAAAATTCAAGGAGAAAATCAAATGACCGTAAACATAATGTTGGTAGAAATGATGAACTTTATTTAATACCAACTTATTTGGAAGACAGAATTGAAAACAATAATGTTGCTCCCCATGGATATGAAGTAAGCGAGAAAACAGTACCTGATTCAGTTACCGAGCCGCAAAATAGAATATATATTGATAATGATGAAATATCAAAAAATATTGGAACTGATCCGGTTAGTACTCACACTGCTGCTAATTTAGCAACAGCAAATTTAGCTGAGAAGCATAAATTTATTACAATAGATAGATCGGGTTCTGAATACCTTATCCCTGTACTACCTTTAAACAAATACGATAACAACTCCGCCACTAAATACGTTTTGGCCCGTAATCCACAAGATAAAGATAGTTTTGTAGCAGACAAAGTTCCTTCAAACTATCATGAATCTGTTATAAATAATGCTCGATCATCCAATGACGCGGTAAAACATGTAAACAAGTATATACCAGAGAATATTGCAGATGATGAAAAAATTCAACGATCAGAGCCTGTCCGAAGTCATCATACCCCTTCAAGAGTAGTATCGAATAATTTGAGAAATAATCATCCAATTATGAGACAATTACAAAATGATAACAATGAACGAGGTTCCGGAATTCGTGAACTAATTACTGGAGATGTTAACAATAAATCAGAAAGTAACGGATATCCCGAAAATCCAGGTCAATGGGATAATATACCTACAGACTCACATAATAATGTGCAAAAATTTAACAACGGAAGAAATTCAGAAGCTAGGCAAGTTATCACACCTGCACAGAAATACAATAATTTACCTTTGCCTCATAATGTTAGACATATAAGTAACGATGAAGGTAGTTTCCGAAAACTTAACTCTCAACCTATATACAGACCTGAGCACAATAGACACATCGATGACTTTAGACCTCGTTTTGGAAATCATGACTCAGTACTTTTTACTCACGATAGTGCTCCTACTTTAACAAATAATGTAAATAACCATGAAAACAGTAGACATAATATTGTCAATAACAACAACAATGAGAATAATGGCCTTGTAACTCCTGGCTCGCAATACATACCTGTAAACGGAAGACCCATTGAAAGTTATAATAATGGTTTTGTAAATCCTCAAAATAGACCTAATAAGCCTAATGATAATATTCCTACATCACACCAGCGAAAAAATCAAATACCTAACAGCAGAATTGTTGATAATCCCAACAACGCCGCTCCTGAACTGGGAAATGTTGAAAAAAAACCTGAAAGTATAAAATATTTTGACAATGATAAAACAGAATTTGCCTATCCTGGTCTAGGACCTTTTAGAACTTATAATGAAGCGTTTGAAGCAATATTGGAATTACAAGGAAACAAAAATAATGACCCAATATATACCGATGGTTTTGAGCCAATTACCCCTAACCGTGAATTAACATTTGTTGATACTTATGACAAGTCTCTTCCCAAACATGATATACCGTCTAACTTAAAATCAGGAGATGATGAAACCTTTAATATAAATGGGGCTCCTAACGTTCCAAGTAATACAGCAAACCCTAATGTTGAAAAAATACTACCTAAGCAAGAAAACTATAATTTACCTGGGCCAGCTCTTCTGCAACCTGATTCCGATATTCCAAGTACGCAACAGATTGCTCCTCAGACACCTGCAGAAGAACAAGGTAAGAGTTATTGGCATAAAATTAGTCTCTAAATTATATTTCTTTGAATTTGTTCTTGTACTTACTATATACGTATAATCGTGCATAATTAAATTGTACATTTAAAATATAATGTTTTAGGCAAACAAAAGCATTCAGTATTGGTTCTGCCAGATGGAACCTTAGAGGATGTAAATAAGGATGAAAATACACAAGTTAGTAAAAATCCTAAAGATATACTAAACAGCGATGTTAAAGAGGAGAAAGTTATGGAGAAGGCAAATGAAGTCCAGTTCCCGAAACAGGTTAAAACCTTGATAACTACAGCTACCCCAGTTCCGACAGAAACGGATATTTCAGAAAATAATTTGAAGATAAATGAGGAATTTGGTATTAAAGAGCATCAGCAAGAACCACCCGTTGAGAGTCCACCAATTGATAAAACAGTGCTAAATTCAGCTGCCAAACGTCTGCCAGAAGATGAGAATGGTAAGATATTGCAAATTTAGTTACAGAGTCTGAATACGATTTTTCACCCTCGACTTTGCCTAACAACACAGCCGAATTACTCCAATTAAAATCCATTTCAAAGAATCTGATTAAAAACAAGCATTTCTGCCAAGTGGAACACCATTGGGAAGATCATCAAATGCACTAATAATTTCAAAAACTTGTTTGAATAGTTAAAAACAAAATGCACTTTTTTGCAGCGGTTGTTACCACTCCATATCCGTACGTTACGACAGAATTTCCTTTAGAAAGAGCTCCAGACAATGTTTATGATGATCTAGTGGTAACTACTGTAAGTCCCATGGCAGATTCTGAAAATGATGAAGAAGGTAAAGCCAAAGAGGTAGTCAAAGAAAACAATGATGTGATTTCAATTGACGAACCAAGCCAAAGTAAGGAACTTCCTTTAAAGCCAACGAGAGGTAATAATGATAGTGAGTATAATAAAGCTTAGTAAACGGATGGGCAGCTAACTTCAAATGTTGAATTTTATTAATAAAACCAATTTTCCATTTTTAGATAATAACAATGAACCACCAACCGCTGATGTAGTAACACGCGGTGATAATCTAACAAATGAAGATAGAAGGGTAATTTCTGGTATTCCTGGTGGTAAAAGATTAGTGTCCAAACCAACACCTAATGGCCTGAAATTTTTGTTGGATCCAATTAATGTTTCTGATGAAGATACGATCACTATAGCCATTGAACTTTCTGAAGCACCAGGTAAGATGCCTCAAAATGAATTGTATAAAAAAATGATGGAAGTAAGTGCTATAGTAAATATTATTCCCACAGATAATGTTATTTTAAACAGAAACAATGCAGATGGCTATTCAAATGAAGCTTTGAATGATAGAGAAGGTAATTACTCAAGAAAATATTTGCTACTTTGCTTTTTTACTTTGTTAAGTGCCGAGTTAGTGTAAATTTTTAGCATTCTGTAGCAGCAAAATTAATCACGTATAGTTTTGGTTAAGAAAATAACTGGCATTTTTTTTTAGATTTCTCGAAGACAAGTGGTAATCAGGCAGCGAGATTTAGACCAAGGAACAACAACAACAATAAGAAGTCTGACGATGGAATAGAACCTTTGTACATACTTCCAGTAGAACAACTGCCTGTTATGGAGAAAGAGACTGTTGTGACCCAGTACCCTAATGGCACCATCGTTACAGTTATTACTGAAGTGGTGTATGACAACTTTGAAGGTGAGTACAATACAATACATGTTTTAATGTTAATAACGTGAGGTTTAATTTTGAATGTAGTCGGACTTAATATTTCATAACCAAGACTTCTACATGATTATTCATATTAATCGCAATTTTGCGTTTAAATGTTAGGTGAGCGGTTCTTAATATATCTTTATGGTAACATTATTGACAGTTAAAGGGATATGAAAGAGAAAAGATTCTTTATTTGCATTTTTTTTTCTGTCGACTATGTAATAGGAAATATGTACGTGACTAAGTGCGACATAGTATTTCTTCTAAAAATAAAATTCCTTTTCAGGTACTCCACCTAAAGTAACAAGAACCGAGAAAATCGCGGAATTAAACGGCTAAACATTTGCCGATAATTTTGTTTGTCAATATTTTAAATACCTTATACACTTAAATCTAAAAAGCAAATATAAATAAGTGAACCAATACTGTATCTGCTAATAAAAACTAGTTTTACATAAAATGATAGTTTTAAACCATACACTGGTGATGTTTTATTTATATACTGATTACACAAAACGTAGAGTACCTATCTGTACCAATACAAAGTAATTAACTCGGTGATCGAATAATTAAAATTGCACGCATTGAATTTATAGCTATTGGAGACTAGTAGCACTGTGAAGAAATAATATCATCTATATACTAATATATAAAGCTAAAGAGTTTGTTTGTTTGTTTGAACACGCTAATCTCAGGAACTACTGGTTCGAATTGAAAAAATATTTTTGTGTTGAATAGACCATTTATCAAGGAAGGCTATAGGCTATATTTAACATCACGCTGCGACTAATAGGAGCTACAATGGAGTACTAAGAGAAGATACAATGGAAAATCTGGAAAAAACTGGGAATATCCTAACCACGTGGACGTGGTCGCGGGCAACAGCTAGTTTTAAACAATTTCAACTGATTCGGTCACATGTCTTAAAGTTACATGCATATGAATTGTTCTTTAAGACTTAAAGATAATTGTAAGTTAAGCTTTAAATAAAAGAGGATTTTTGTTCAATTTAATATTGACTACACCACAGAGCATTTGTTGGTATCTCTAATGCATGTTCTAAATTTGAATGGCATTTGGCATTTTATTTCAATGCTCGGCAACGTTTCGTGACCCAAGAATTAATTTCGAAATCAATGAGTCGTTTGAAAATAAAAAATGGAATCCAGTGACAGGTCTTACATCATTTTCTAAATATAAATGTTAGAAAAAGTACTAGAATATAAAAATGGCCGAAACAAATAGTACCTGTCAGGTCCGGCTGCGACCTTTTAAAAACAAACGACTGTGATTAATATTCACCATCTTTCATCATGTAAACTTGGATTTCATATTCGGATTGCTCAGGGTGGACATACTTTATTACTGTTCTTTGGCTACAAAGCTATGTCAGGGTACAAGAGTTATTTCGTTTATAAATATGGATTTACAAACACACACATGCATTATGATTCTTTGCACGGAGAATTCCACTTTTTTAAACAGATAGCGTATTTTTTTAACATGTATATTCGACTTACTAGGATAAGTCCGCTACGCGTGCTTATTATTGTAACTCCTGTAAACCAAGACCAATAATGATAGCCTACGAATTCCCTACGTTGAAAGCTCGGTATGTCCTAGGAAAATTAGTGACGGCCTTGGGACCACTTTTTTGGTAAGGCGCGGGAATCCTCATGGACACACGCTCCCTCGGGGGAGGGAACGGGTAGTGTCAAACTCTTACCGACCAAGCTTGAACCGCCGTGCTACGTCAACTGCGTTTTTGTGTCGGTGTATGGCTATGCGTTGGAATTTTTGCCTAGAAATCTGTAATGTAAGTAATGAGGGTTATTAAATAGAAAAATAACTCGACTAACTCTATTTGGATTTTGATCAAAATCATGCAATAAACAATCTTGAACAAAAGGTTATTTTTGTATAAAGCTTATCCCAGTGGCAGTTGCAATACTCGATCGCTCGAACCCCGATTTTCTGACTAAACAGTATTATACATTTCTAAAAATCAATTATTTATAAAATGTACTAGCTGACCCAGCAAACGTTGTTTAGCCGAATATTTTTTTTTGTTCTATGTATTTTCAATGCCACATTATGAAAAAAAAAAACAAACAATTTCGTCAAATATTTTTCTTTTTAATGTGAGCGTACTGAATACGCATATAAAATTTGGTAAAAATCGGTGAAGCCGTTTCGGAGGAGAACGGTAACTAACATCGTGACACGGGAATTTTATATATTAGAAGATTCAAATGGAATTTTCATGACCCATCACCGAAAGTGTGCACAGGTGCGTGCAGTTTCTTACAAATACCCATTCTTGTATCGTGTAAAACCTATAATTCTAGGTAAAAACAAACATAAATTATTCTACTCCGCAATTGCAAAAACTTATTTACCAAGACTTTGTAAATACGCACAACTAGTTATACCAACACAAACTTATTAACACATAAATCAATAAAAGAACAAACAACGTGTTTATTTAATACAGTAGGTACTAAGAGTCTTATTGTATTAAATGTAGATGGTATAGTCGGTAACAGAATTCTGTTGAGACGATTCGATTTTGAAAACAACTGTACGCAATCAAATTCAATCAGTAGCTGTTGTGCTATTAAGTAACAAAATAGACTTTACTTTTAATATATAATAATAAATAAATATCTAAACACCAATCCTACTTGTCATTAAAATGGCAATTTGAAAATCGAATTGTGTCATCCGACGTCTGTCGTTGGCTGTACAAAGCGGCGTTCACGATTATAAATAATTGAGTGGTACCTCGACAACTTGCTTTGCAACTTCTTTGTAGAGATTCTTGAAAACAAAACTATAAATTTGGTTCGCCGTGAGGCTGTAGTAGACAGTTTTGAACAAAAACATGTTACGCTACAGTTTAGTGTGAACTTTCTAGAATGACTGCAGCAGGTATGATTACAATCATATCTATAAAATATTGAACTTCAGCAGGGAGTTTAAAATATCCTTTTCCGCAACTTGCTTTTGCTGAGCACTGCCACTGATGGGCAAAGGCATAGGAAGTTTCTCTATAAGAATGACACTTTGGAACCTTGCAGCTAGAGTCGTTATTATAACTTCTTTCACTTTCAAAACATCTCGAATCATGGCTCTCTTTTTTTATTCTCTTGCTTCAAAAGCATCCATGTGAATGTCAATTTTTTTGGCAGGCCTGCATCAAACGACCAATTCTGACATTTGGGAGTGAGAAATACGTTCGTTAGTGAGTAACGTAATATTGAGCCATTTATTTTTTAATGTATAAAATCAAAATTGAGTACCGTAATACCAGAGTGGGCGTAATATATTAAACGTCAATCAAACATCAAACATGATTGCGAAACGTATAACATATCAAAAGGCAAATCAAATGTCCTCCAATCGCTATAAAAACAAAATTACTTTTATATAAGATATTTTCATCGAAGTACGTACTTTAGCAATCGTAATTTCGTGGTACAGGGGCCTTGTACCACCAAATCAAGACTATAGTAGTTGTGGAAACGAGACAAATAAATGCACGGTATAGAGCGATGTCTCTCTTATATAACTGAAGCGGTCTGTGGTTGGACGAGGAAGTACTAAGCCATTCATGTTATTATGAAATTGTTATTTGGAACATTGAATTGAAAACCGCAATAACAGGTGTTCTTCGCTTTTGTGGTGACGATAGCTAGCGATATAATATTTAATAACGGTCGGGTTGGAATCTAAATGGCATGTAGCTATCTTTGTTCTTGCAAATTTTAATGTTGTATGATGTTCGGTGGTATATTTGGAGTAGAGAAAGTGTTTGGTTGTTTCCAATTTTCAGTTTAGTTATTTCAGCGAACCTTCTTGGTTTCAAATTATGAACTCTGGTGATAATTATCACTTAAAAAAAAAATAGATTTGATCTTTATCATGGGTACTCATTCCACGTATATTAAAAAGTCGAAAGTTTATATGCATCGATGTTATAGACGAAACTAGAAAAGTTGTTTAAAACCACGGTTAACACATAGTATTTTTATCCAACAGCAACAGCTTGTAATTTAAAACGTATAACTTTATTTTCATTTCCAAGATAAATTTTTGAGTTGAAAAAAATATTCACTTAAAAAGTAACTTGTACGAATAACACACCTTCCTATATACCTTAAATTAAATAGAGTATCGACAGCCCTAAGTTCCGAGAGCGAATGATTGCGGTGCGTTTCGTTTAACGCGGAGGCTCATCCATAAACATGGTTAGTCGTCGTCACCTTTTACGGCACACGTCGGGCGGGAATTTTAAGAGGACAACAACGCCATCTCATCAGGCTAATGCTGAAATAATATAAGGTCTGTTTACATGTCAGCGTACCTATACGGTTGGTATGTATGAGATTAATGTTGGTTAAGGAAATCTTTTACATAACGTAATGGCGGAACAATGGCGTTGTTATTTACGCGTTTTTAAAGAGCGTTTAAGCACCAGGAAATAATTTTGTGATTAGTCAACAACGCTGAATTAAATGCATCATCTACAACTTTAAATGAGATTATTCATCTCCTTTCTTTAAAGTAGCCGTCTCAAACACTGATTTTATTTCTTATTTCTGTGTCTGTGTTATGTATGTTTATGTATACCTTTACATGTTTTTAACAATAGTGCACCGCCTACCTCTGTACATAATGATAATATTCCTGTCCATCCAAAGGTTGTCTGGAAGATATCGCTTTTAGCGATAAGACCGCCATTGTACCCTAACATTGTATGTATTAAGAATTACTGCTGTAATTCCATGGTGTACAATAAAGAATATTCTATTCTATTATTTTTATTTCACAATATTATTTTTCAATGTGGAAATCCATCTAATAAAATCCATCTAATAAAAATAATTATACTGAGTAGAACTGTTCGTTGATTTGCGTCAAAGTCAGGCATATAATCTTTTCATTATTCATTCAGGAAGTGACAGACACCCGTCTTCACTGTATCATTACAAAATACATATAAATAGAAACTAGGAAAGTAAGTGTGAAAATCAGTATTCTAAAAAACTGCCAAGTTTATGAAATGGACTGGTCCACGACCTCATGAACCGCCCGTAAACCGCAACTGCTAATAAAACTACAACTTGTATAAACTTATCAGTAAGTAACTGTTCATAAAATTAAATTGTATCATTCAGGGAGGTCACCGAACTCTACTCAAGTTTCCCAGCCACCGCAGAGACCAGGGAATTCTAAACTTTGAATAATCAAACAAAAACTACTAAAGTTAAGCTTTTCGATACAAACTTTTTTATTTGCTATTTTACATAATCATTTTATGTCAGTTTGAGTAAAAACAATACACCCTATAAATCAACGATAATGTATTACATCCTTGTAAATGTTTAAGCCTCAATAATTCAGTGTCCTTCAAAATTATTTAGATAGATGGAGACAGAGGGTGTACGTTTTTAGGAGATTGTGATAGATCGTCGGGTCAAGGGCTCCGCGAGCACCCTTATGTCTCAAGTCTGCCAGTTTTTTTAACGAGATACACATCAATCATCGATATATCTGAGTAGCTAGAGTCTATTACTCGAGTAGGTTTAAAGTAATAAGATGTGGCGTCCAATCTCCTCATAACGCTTCGTCATCGGCTAACGACCGGGGTTTATTCCGTTTTTATCCAGGGATTACATCCTCTTGAACCAGGGAAAAACTTCGCAGTGGATAGCTAATGGCGCCCGCCGTCCAATTTACCTACGGAACGTACCAAGTAGGTGGCGAAATGGAAGCGCAGAATTTTGTTTGCTTGCAAATACTGAAGTAAAAGCCCGCCTAATGGAGCTTGTTTTTATACATAGATGGAGTTTTAAATTCGCGTAATCGTGACGTAATTATAATCTTTTTAAAGTGTTTTTTTTTATGAAGATTCAACTAACTCGTAAAATCTTTGAAGGACATTATCTATGACAGCTTTTAAAGAGAATTCTAAACAATTGTTTGAGTAAATTTTGCATCGAATTTGAAATAGGTCGACAACAATCCTACTTCTAAACTTAGCAGGCCTCATTTGACTGCACAAATAGCCGATTCAGTATAAAAGGCAAAATACGTGTATTTTGCATGTAACTTGAATATTTATGAAACTCCCGTGACATAAATAATACATTTCTTGGGCCAGTTTAAAAAGTGAATAAACCAACACCCTTACATTTACACAATGTTTCTTTCCATCAAATATTCAACCTTATTATTATACGAATTAACCTTATTATAAGCATTATACGAATCGACTAACTTACAATAATTCATGGACATATCAGTAACGACGGTACTCAAGTAGACATGAGAAAACGTACAAATATACGAAGCACCAACACAAAGTTATTTTAGGAGTAGTCTTTGAGTCTTAGTTATAATTTGAAGTAAATTACCAACAGCGAAGGTTGTGGAATTACGTGTCACAATAACTACGAAATATGGTAACTTGTATATACTCGAGAAATGAATTCATTACGTGGGTGTGCACTCTGTACGAATTACAGACATAGACGCTGAAAAAATGTAGATGTAAAAGCAGCAGACTTATTACAAGTAATTTTGTTAATTGTGAAGTTTAGTGCGTGTTTTAAATAATTACCAAATTAAAAATCCGTGACGTCACTGTAAATAATTAGTAACGTCAAAATATGCGTCAATAACGTCTTACTAACCGATTTTCTGACGCACTTCGGTATTAGAAGAAATACGCATGTTACTGTTATTTTGAAGCGTAAATATACTACTACGCAAATTTATTAAAGCAATATCTCGTCATCCTCCTAAGTAAATAGAATTAAGTATCGCTATACAAAACTCCTACACGTAAAAATGAAACCACGAAAACACGAGATTACGCCTGAGCCTAATGAGTTGCCATCTGTATCTACATTACAGCGGTCGCAATAACTATTTGAGCATAATTTATTAATAAAAGTGACGACGGCAAAATGGCGGACGTAAATCAAAACGTTAGTAGGTAAACATCGTTAAAATGATAAAATACGTAGCCCTGTGAAAACCAGAAATAGCTGCGGACGTGACATTTCTATAAATCAAAGAATTTGTTCAAACAATGGTTTGGTTTGAAAATGCGAATTGTGATTTACACTTGTTAGCCTTTGCGCACTTGGATACTGTTTTGTTTTTTGAATATGGAAGAGGGAAATAAATGACAGGCTACTCGTATTTAATGAGTCTTGGCCATGTAAGGCGCGATACTGTGGCCAGTGAGTGATGGTTAGCTCACCGGGCACCGCCCGACCAGAGCCGGCTCGTGCAGGACGGCGCGTTTCTGTTTCACGCGCGCTTCAAAGAGGTCTCGGCAAGCTCAAGCGAGCTCATTAGGGCTGATGCGTCCCTTTTCAGTTGTATTAACTAAATGGTTACCAAAGCTCTCGTACACTATTACGAGGTATAGGAATACAGGGTTAATATTACCATGCTTTATGAAAAAGAAAGACAAAGTTTCACCATCATGGCAGCTTAAAGGTAATTCCCTCTGCTTATCTGCTCCATGGCCCACTCACACTTCGATAGTGTTTTGTTTTATTTTTGGTTATTTTCACAGTTCTCTTGGATCAGTTAAAATGTAAAATTATTCATATTTAATTAAAAAAATACAAGACTACTGCCTTGACAAATTTATAATTTCTCTACTCATAATTTCTGGCTGAAAATTTGACTTGAATTTTTCAAATTCCTTGACATACGTATCACTTTCGGATTAGTTTCTTTATAAAAATCTGTCAAGTCAGGTAATCGCGGCGAACTGCTGAATATAGGAATCTCGAAAATGACGAGACAAAACTCGGTACTGTGCTTTCGCATCGAGTCCGGACCTTCCTTTTTTAATAAACCGACTCCTACTCTTGTGTGGTGTAGCGTTTCGCAAACATACGATACGTCACTCATAGTGGCTTAGCGTGGAGACCTCAACTACATATCATTAGATCACAGCTAATGATAATCTGTTCCAGTGTGAGTACATTGTACGTTCTCAGTCAATCTTAGAGAAAGAATTACACGGTCAATTTACAAAACCCTCTACATTCCACAAGATAGCCAACAATGCGGAAACAAATGTATAGAAAAAAATCACATGTAACCCCTCCATTTAATAATAAAATTAATAGTCTGTAAATATGATATGGCAGTGACGGCTACCACCAACACAAAGAAAGTCAATAGTAGTGCGGAAGCCAGATTGCCATATGCGGCGTAGAGTGGCATCTCTCTCCCACAATCGCAATACTCTTATTTTTTGAGAGGGTAGAAGGCTTGTTTATTTTCAAAAGTGACCTTAATAAAGTGCAAACTTAACGTCTCATATCGTAAAGATACCATTCTGTTGTAAAGTTTTTATTTTATATTATAGGTCGTAACCGTAACTGTGTCTATATATGATGTCCGAACGTCAATCTTGAAAGCTATAGACTGTTGACTTTAATGTGAAGCTTCTTTCAAAAATTTTAGTCCCATTTTAGTCCCACTACGAAAAGTTGCATGCTTTTTGTAGGATATAAAGAATATTAGTTCAGTAAAAGTTACGGTACTAAAAATGTATGTCAACGATTCGTTCATTGAAACGATTGGAAACTATTTAAAAGATTGCATGTTTTGTCTATTGTAAAGTGTACCGACGATCATTGTTACAGGAAAGCAAAGATCAAAGTATAAAAGTTTTGGAAAAGTGCATGAGTGCTGCGTAGCCGACGTAGCCGTAGCAGTGACGTCACTTATATCGTAGCAAGTGTACAATAGTACAAATTCTACTCTACGATGGTAATCTTTATCAGGTTGTACAAAAATAAATGTTATTTTCCTTTAATCATTATCTTTTGTATTTTTTATTTAAGGATACGAAACAACTAACCTAGCTACTATTAGGATAAATTTTCTGCTATCAGCTAATAACTGAATGAATAAGTAAGTGTTATAGTCTTAAAGACAATTTTTTTATAAGGTTTTGCACAAACGTATTTGGTAAAGAAAATATTCGATCTCAAAGTAACGGTAACACTTTATTCAATAAAATCCTTTATAACAAGGGGCTAAAGTTGACTTTCGCAATTCATTACCACACTATTCCCAAAATGGGTACACATAATGTACTTAAGTTGATCACTAACAGCGTCCGATGTATCATCATCAATTAAAGTTTTTGCTGTCGCCGGCTCTAGGCAAAAACGATACGCGGCCAGTATGGCGTAATCAGTGATTGATCATGTAACGAGATTGTGGGGTGTTCAATAGATATTAATGGTTAAAAAAAAACTGGCCCAGTGCGAGTCAGGCTGAAGCTTCCGTACAAGTAGGCAAATAAGCTAAAACAAAACTCTTGAAATTATACATTTTGAGGGTTCGTCTTTTGATTAACCGAACTTTATTTGCAGCAGTTTGTTATATCAGTAAAACAAAAAAACTAGTTTCAAAATATCAATACTCTATTTTTCACGGTTATGAGCTATCGGTGTCACAATAATAGGTTTATTTTTTAAAATTCGGGTACGCTACCCTAAAATAATATAAAAGGTAGATACGAATGAGGTATGATTCACACAATATTATAGTTCCAAATAAACTGTTTCTCGAAAAATCCATCACGAAACCGATCTAGTAAACAGGCGGTTTATTGTGGCCCACACAGACGGCAACTATTTATTGCTACGGTAACTTTTAGATGAGTTGCCGCAAGTTTTAGCCATCTGATTGTTTAAGTTGGTCGCGAACATCCAAAATGTTTCCACAGAACTTCCTTCCATTGTATCCTACGAAAATGTAGGATTTCATCCAACTCTTATTGGCTGGAAAAGTTTTATTTTTCTTTAATAAGTTAATGGCATTTTCTCTGCGGATACCACCTACGCGATTTCACGCTTTCGAACGAACAAATATCACAGAATGCCAGTGACGTATCTTTGAAACAGTTTAAAAGACAATTGAAATTGAAAAAAGAATTGGCAGAATAAAAGTGGTACGCACGTTTTTCTTACTTAAAGAAAGCACATTTACCCACAATGTGCCAGAGCTTGCCAATAATGGAATTCCATTACGTTTCTTATATCAAAAAGGTAATTCGGTGGTTCAAATACATTTACGAATTTCTTTTAGGAATCTTAAGTCGAAGCGATTTAATTCAAGATTGGTGGTACTATGGGCCTTCAATCGGCAAGACAATTTTGTCATGCAATATACTTAATTCAATTAAGATTAAGAGTGTTCCATATTTTAATAATGCAGGCTACAAATACTAAAACGCAGAATAAAAAGCGAATAACGAAACAAAAGAATTTATATAGTGCCAGTGGTTTATAAGCCGTACAAAATATGTGTCACACTGCAACGTGTGAAATGAAAAGTGGAACAGAGCGGTGCTCGGCGTTCTAATAGAACTCCATAGAGCATTGCATTCGAAAAGCTGTGATTACCAACTTTTGTATGGATGAGGCTGGCATGCTGTTCAACTGCTACTGACGTACCCTATATTAGTACATTTGCATCTAATAGGGAGTATCTAAAGTATAACTTAGGCTACTTTTATTTAAGGAAAATTTTGTGTGCTGTTGCAAATGTTGCAAAAAAATACTAAAATACTAATTAACTTTTTGACACCGCAAAGAATTTTATGTTATAAATGGATATTATAAATATGATTTGTCCCATTCCACGCGGACGAAGTAGCGGTTACAGCTAGATTGGGTATAAGTATGTACGTTCAAATTTGCGTCTAATAGTAGTCTTCGTCTAAAATAGTCTCATCACAGACAAGTGTGGTGAAGTTTTTGATTAGATTCGTCGAATGTTTTTACTTCACTAAGGGCCGATTTTTGAATCGCCAGTTAACTTTTATTCGACGAATATGTTTCACGTTTTGACAGCTTTTGGATAAAAAATATGTCGGCCATATTTATTCCTCAGATAAAAGTTATCTGTTTATTATAATCGATATTCCACTGTTTGCAGATACGGGTTTTCTTTAATGAAAAATGCAGAGTGATGAGCAATCCGAAATGTTAAAAGCAAAGTCAAAATTATGTATAGACATTGACATAATTCATGGGTAAACAGGGTTTGATCTTGTACGTATCTTTATTTTGTATGGAAGAGTCGTTAAGTATTAAGTTCTCTCTCGTATTCTAGGATAACGATCTTACCGGAGATTGAAAATAGACTTTTCTCGGCGATAGGATAAAACCTCTTTACTTGATTTAAAAAAAGAGGTAATATATTACTCTGTAAGTTTTTAAAGTCTATTAATTTAAATGAAATAAATCGTGTTATTCACAAGTGAATGATGATAAATTATGAATAATTTCATTTAAATAATGAATATATTCAACACTTTTAAGCCATGTTCGATTCTAGTTTATATTTACATAACTCACTACTATGACGGAACGTTTGAACCAAGGCAAACGTTCCACGTTCGTTAAAGCCAATCACAGTCATAGCGGGATTCAAGTATTTAGAGATACACAGACACCCTACCAAGACCTCACAGGGAAGGCAAGTTGCATTAGTGGAAACGAGACAGCGCTCTATCCAGTGTAGAGCGACATCTCCTTTTTAAATGTACATTTACTTTCAAAGGTGTTGGTATACCGCCAGAACTTAGCTGCAGCAGTAATGTTGGAATAAGCTCCTAACACTATGTGGTCGAACTTCTAAAGCCGAGAGTTTGGGTAAGTACGTGCTGCGGACGAACTCGGTAAGTGAACGAGCAACTCCGGAGATACCCGAATTGCTAGATAACCGCATGCCCACAAACTTTATATGTGGATAGTTCGACCGACTAATTTTTGCTCTGAAGCAAGCCTTTTAGTGGGTTTAGTTTTTAAGATTTGGGTTTCTTTACTCTTTTGCTCTAGTTAAGCAGGTGTAATAGGTTAAATTTTAGTTTGGGAACTACTTTTTATTTCTTATGTTATCATCATCGGCCTAGCCTTTTCCCAACTATTTTGGGGTCGGCTACCAGACCAACCGGTTTCAGCTAAGTACCAGTGTTTTACAAGGAGCGACTGCCTATCTGACTTCCTCAACCCAGTTACCTGGGCAACACGACACCCCTTGGTTAGACTGGCTGTCAGACTTTTCAGGCTTCTGACTACCTGTAACGACTGTCAAAGATGTAGGAATAACAGCCGGGACCCACAATTTAACGTGCCTTCCGAAACACGGAGGAACTCGCTATGACAAAGATGGTCACCCATCTACGGACCAACCGCGTCAAGCATAACTTAACCTGTGATCCAATCACTTATGCGGTTATAGCTTAGCCACGAGCTCCTCTTATCATCTGCGTTTATTTATTTCTCTGTTTGTCGGGCTAGAAGCCTAAATATCACTTAATTTTATTATAAGGTTCAGAATTCAAGAGGTAAAACCCTATTATTGAAGTAGTAACTGAGGTTATTTGAGTCATAGCGGGATTCAAGTAGTGGGACATCTTGCATATACAAGTCGGTACCACACTATTATAAAAATATTGTTATTACATATTATACATAACATCACTTGATGCATTTCAATGCGTAACATAAATGCTGAAATAGGTTTCTAGGTCAACTACATTTTACTTCAAACATTGAATCCAGTTACAATGTTAAGTGGGCACTGTCAGTATTTAATAACTAAAATTAATACAATTGTGAATCCTGCACAAACATTACTGTCACCTCAGACTGTTTACACGTAAATAAAAACCAAGTAGTATTTACACTTCGCCTTATTGACTTAGAAGATAGAAATGATTCAACCTCAGCGTTCGAGGTAGTAAACTTATTCTCCGAGAATCTTATTTGCTCGTTGGACGTGACTCTTGGTTAATGTCAAAATGTCAAGATGGCGTCTCGAAAACCGTGCGTGACTCAAACTTGGGCGATCCACACACCGAAATCGTGCCAATAAACTTTCGTATAAAGTAACGTATCCACTGATTGAACTTGTAGTAAAGTACGTTAAGTGTGACAGACGATGTAAAACGAAAGAGCGAATAGAGAAGCTGAGTGCACTTTTCGTAGCCTAAAATTGGCACGCGTTTCAATCGGCTAGGGGCCTACTAGCGCCTCCTAAAGATAGACTGTTTTAGTGAGGAAGCGAGACGGCAGGTTACTCGTCGTAGATTGCTATCTCTCTTCAACAACACCTACCTTACTTCAAAGAGTTGTGCTTTACTCCTGATCTTGGTAAGGAACGATAGTGTAGTGAAGCCAAAAGCTTTCAAATTAATTGTTCCGGTTCAGTACATTTCTCTTTTTATGAAAATCTTAGTTAAACCTTCATGTTAGAGCTTCTTAATTTTTGTTCATGTATCCTCAATAAAATTGTATAAGAATAACAAATAATGGTCGGTAACTTTATTATTTGTTTAGTAACTTTCGTGAGGTTTATTCATATTTAAATGATGCAACGGTTAACTTGGATTGGCTGATTTAGGTTTAATAAAACTAGTTTCGGACTGGAGTCCTGACGATGGTTTTGAATTGTTGGGTCTGAAACTAGCCGGACAATGCCGATAAATAAATATGAAATTACTAAGAAGGAAAGAGAAAAACACAAATTTAGCAATGATGGTACTATTTAACCTTAATCAGCCAATACAATATTATATTAGGTAAAAACTTTCACTTGAAATGACTTCAGGGCTTTCTCCCGTGACCGTCATCAACAAACCTTAATCTGTGATAGCTCCAACCAACACATTTTCCTTAAACAATTTCAACTGAATTTTCCTAAACACTAGAGATTTCCATATTTGCCAGAGGATTATAACAACCAACAGAGTTACTACGTGTGTTGCAAATTGATAGCAATGGCAATTGACAGCGAAAATTGTTTTAGGATCACTTTATAAAATATAGTCTTAATTATAAACAGTCCGACTTTTTATATGTATTATGATCGTTCTGACTACAATTGTAAACCAATTGCTATTGCTTTTGCATTTTCTGTACACGTAGTACGGCTACGAGAGTAAACCAAATCCGATATCTGATGGAATATAGATGAATAAGCCTCTAAAAGCTTTCACATTCATTTGAGTAAGTAACTTTCGCAGAATGTTTGTACGTACTGGATCGCTGAATAGTTTAGGCCCGTTTAAAATATTCCACCTCCTTAGGAAAACATGTTTTCTCATTTTTCCATATTTACTTGATCAAAGAGGTTTGTAAAGGAGTGCGAGGCAAGGCCGTTGTGTTAAAAATGTTTATTTTATCTTATCTAGACACTGTAATGAAAAGTTTTTGTTGTACAGTTCTACTGTTTGGTAAGTTTGCGATATGTTTTTGGTAATTGAAATGAAATATTTTGAGTTGAAGTTCTTAGCTTATTTTGTTACATCGAGTATTCCTATAGATTTTGTAGTGAAATGGACTAGAGCAGTTTTGGAAACATTGTAGAGCTTTTCCAATAATAGAGATTACTCTTTACATGGAAAAAACCTAACTGGATTGTTCGTAAAATTTGCCGAAAAAAACCAGCTATGTTTATGAGGGAAAATCCATTGTTTTATTTGGTTGTTTTGCACAATGAATGTGTATTGAATAAGTTTATTAGAACTGTATTTTGTTATTCTATATAATGAGAGCAAAATGTTATTAAGACAATTATCCCGAAGAAAACATTATTTATGTGTATCAATTTGTCGTAGCGCCAACAAGCTAACAAATAATTGTAAATTGCGGCGACATTTTAAAAAAGCTGACGACATACCGAGATATAGTGCTTATTTAATAATGTGTCGCATCTGTTGTGCAACGTTCATTAAGGCTCGTTAGACCAAGCGAGGAATACTGTGCAGTTCGCAATACATTGCGGATTATTGCAGTTCAAGAAGCAAAAGTGGCCAACATAACCGTCAATGTAACGCATTTTACACGATTTTCTCGTTTCGTCTAAATGAGTCTTTACTTGGCAGGAGGCTAATCCAATTTTACAACCACATACAAGCGCCCGCGGCGTCGGTTCTTGTTCTTTTATTCCGCACTAACACGACTGTGTGACAGTTTGAAGTTAAATTGTAAAGCGCAAACTTTCGGAAAACCTTGTTCTCTACTTATTTGGACAGTGTGAAACAATGTACTGGTTTTCAGTCTGGTTTTGGTTGGTCTTTTAATTATTTTTCAGTATGACCTTTTTAAGGGTTTGAGTATAGGGTCCGTATATATTTAAAGAGACCAAAACAGGATGTCAGCTTACGACTACTGGTTGAAGGCACCAGGAAGTATATAGAATATTGTTATTAAAGAAGTTTTTTTGAAAAGCGACTTTAAATTTATATTTATTTGATAATTAATACTAACATGTAAAAAGCAAATATAGCAACTCAAAATAGGCGGACTTTGTTTTTGACTTCAAAAAATACTGAATTATAAGTGTGGGTGCGGTCTATCTCAAACGTCCAGAACACACGTTGTTGGAGTAAACAAAGTGTCTTTGGCCATCAAGTAGATAAAAGTTAAATAAAAGGACTCCCTAACTATCCCGTCCCTGAAAATCCGACGTAAAATTGAGAGCCATAAATATTGAAAGAAAAAATCTCTTTCTATGCAACAGTACATTTGGTTCACTTTTAACATTATCCAGGGTATTGTGTAATGCATAATAGCAGTATTGTCGTACAAGACGATGGACTGGCAGCATGCCGACTGACTGCGCTGCAATTTCATCAACTCATAACTCAACGTTCATGCCAAAACTCTACGACAATTCCAATTTTGATTGCGATTGGTATCTGCAAGGCATGCTAGAATATTGTCCCAATTGAGTTCCGAGAAAAAAGGGTTTTATTTTCTTTTTAAACTTCGGATTTATATCTATTTCGGGTTGTGCCTAGTCATTCGTCACTTCAATACTGCACTATCAATTACGCTAATATAAAACTAGAAATTGGTCAAGCGCGAGTTTAACTCGCGACATTTCCGAACAAATACGCTAAAGAGAAACAAAAATTGAACTCGAATAGAATTTATGACCAAAGCGATATTTTACCGTGGAAATGATATCTATCTAGCTACCTCGTCTGGTAACAGACGGATAGAATATTCTATTCTATTTGGATGCCGAACAACAAAAAAAAACACAATCACTAACTAGTTTCCTAATAGTTTGTCTTACTGTGTTCCGTGGAATCAGTTCGTCTAAAGTAAAATCAAAGTTCGTTGTTTATATACAACATTTTCAATTAAAAAGAGTTGGTTCTTCAGTTTTGACATGATTACTTAAGATTTATAAACCCGTAAACTTTTGCTCGATCATAAATTACTCTCAATTCGTCTTATTTCCTTCAGAACTTAATGTTTAAACTTGATCCATCAAATTTAACCCGAATCGCTTTATCTCTTGAAGATTTGTATAACTTTTTATGGGTAGTAAAATCCATTAAATGGGTCTGATCAATATTCCAAAATCTTTTGCTGTGTTCACCCCGTGTATTTGCATTTATGAATTTAATTTTCTTAACCGACCCCGTTTTGGTAAAGGCGCCAGGAATTTTAAAAAGTATTATTCAAATGTGTTAAATCTTTCCAAGAGACGATTTACAGCAGCGCTTAGCATCTAGCAAGATAACTTAAGTAAAGTTTCAAAACCTTCTAGATTTTCACGGCTTGAACATTTTTGTACAAAACCCTCATAAATTTAAAGTGTAATAACGGTTTGTAGTGTAGTTACGTCTTCACTATTACACTCAAATTATAACGACAATTTATACTCAACAAACTACATTGCTGGTTTTACGTAGAAAGGGGGAAGCAAGTAACAATTTTGGTTCATAAAAAGCGCAACGTATACCGAAATAAAAATACGCACAGATATAATCCACAGGTTACAGAACATTGGTGTCGATTGAAAACGTAGGTGACCTGTGAAATGGTGCCGTGGAGGTTTGCAAAATTGCATTTAACTTTATCACTGCGCTGTCAAAGTTTCGCGGAATTTTTCGTTTGCCCAACGTACCGTGACAGGGATTACTATGTTGGTGAGTGAGCGTGACGCAGTAAACTGAATGTAGGACGCACTCCTATTTAGCTTTTATTTCTATACGGTACTTACTTTCCAGGTTTTGCGTAGGTACGCGTTGAGATATAAAAATTCTCGAGTGAATTTCGTAGCTCCTGTAATTGATGCAATTGAGTTAAAGCTGTTTTAATTACTAAATACTCTTTAACAACAAGAATAGTTCGGATTAGTACATTTCGATGCTTGTAAAAATGTCAATGTTTAAATGGTCATCACTGAAGTGTAAGGAAAGACATTAGCTTGACGTTTTCATACATTTCAGTCATGTCAGTTTTTGAAAACTGAAATCAAAATATTTTGGAAATGAATTTTGTTTATATGAAGCATAACGGGTCTGATAGCAACAGAATTAGATTCCGTCCATAGACGACTTTTAGAGTATTACATTTTGTTTAATATTTTTTTACCTAAATTGTCTAAGAGTTATGCTCACCGAATAGTTTTTTATCATTTTGCAAACTGACGTAAATTATCCTACTTCAAATTAGATTATTGTGAATACAAAACTATCTATGTGACTATCGATAACACAGAACAATATCTAAGTAAAACATTCAATATTTATGAATTAAAAAAACACCTGTGTTTAACAAAGTGACGCGTGAAATTGTAATATAAAGGTGAACAACGCATTAACGACCGACATGCTTTATTATGCGAAATCAATTATAATTGAACATGTTATTTTATATAAACAATTCATTGTTCTAATGTGTGTTAGTGATTTTATTTAACCTATTTATGTTTGTTGTTTGCACTTAAGTGTTATATATTGCTTTTATTTGCCAGCAAACTGCAATTTTTATCTGCTGCAGGTTGCTGTATAAAGGCAAGAAATAAAGTTTTTTTTTGTTTTTCAGGAAGTTGTTTTTTAATTACAGGAAAAAACGAAACTAAACTTTATTTGATGCTGAAAATTCAGTTGAAATATGTTGCGATTATAAAACGTAAAAATATGTCCTCTATTTCGAAATGTTGCTAAAATATTTTTTATTTCTACTGCAAAATCCTGCATTTAGAGAGACGCAATAAAAAAGTTAGAACACTGCATCCGTTTATGTTCAATAAAAGTTTAAATCCGATTTATAAAAGCAGCTACGTAGAATGTTATGAACACATTCAGCGTGCCATAAAATTGGTTTGCAAAACTGTTGAAAGTTGGAATATTCCCTTCACATACAAAGGCGGTGAAGGATAAACCTTTTACGATGGACGTCGGACGCTGGACGCATGATAGAAGTTAAACCTATTGTGTGTGACGTCATTGACGTGGGCTCTACCGAATTGGATTTTAAAAGGGAGACTAACGACATTTATGGTACACAGGAATGGTCTTAACAGTTATTGTTTTCGATGGAATCTCGTTTACCTACCTATACAGGGTGTCCCAAAACTCAAAAATAATCTGAGACCGGATGAAAGGCCAATTGATAACAGATCAGGGAAAAGACATTTTAAAAGTTGAAGTTCGATAGACTTATGTCACTCAGATATTGTTCTGTATTTTGGAACATCTACTGTTATACTGAAGTCGTGGCTCCACAACGCCCGGTGGGTGAGTGGGGATCATGAGAGCATCGGAACTCTTCCGTCCTGTTAGGACTATCTATACTCTAATTGAAGACCTTCATTAATTGAAGTGGTACTTATAGAAAGGAATTTGGATTATGACTGTACATTTTGTAGTTAAAGAAAAGCAGGCATTCAACTGAAGTTACTCGGATATTTTGTAGTAGATAGTTTGAGAGAGCAAATATTATGATTGATGCAATTTAACATGATTTTCTTAGTATTATATTCTTGGTATTTATTGTTGATACTTCAGTTCAATGCCTGCTTTTGAATGAAGAGTTAACACTAATATTATTAATGCGAAAATTTGTGTGTGTGTTACCTCTTCACGTCTGAATGGATTGACTAACTCTGTTTGTTTTTAATTCCGAAATTTATTACCGTTGACACCTTAGATTTCATTTCTATTTTCATTCACATTTTTATCCGATTTCATTAATAGAGGGTAGCGTTTTTGCAGCTACAACCAACAACCAGGCGGGCGAAACCGCGAGCAACAACTAGTTCTGTTAAAAACAATAAGATACATCGATTACATGTGTAATGTTATTATTCAATGTCATCTGAACGTCTAGAAATGGGATCTAAAATAGAATGCAACTAAGTTGAACAATTGAGAGCGGCAAGTTTGATATGGGTAATATAATTAAACGGCCACTGGTTCAGGCTAAACTCACTTAATTAATATCTAGTTAACGAGAAACTGTGGTACAGTATAATATGATGTATAGTGACGTATGAGTGAGTAGGACAGCTGGTTGGTTAGACTTGGTATAGTCTTTGTAGAAATGTAATTACACGCCATACTTTTCATGGTTTGTTATGATATTTTTATCTATTTGTGGGATATTACGAATCCGATCTGTAAATGATTAGTTTTGAGTCTGTACTGCAATATGCTGCGCATAACAGTTTCTTACCGAATCAGGATCTATAAAATAATTACATTAATATTATGCAGAGGAAAGTGTGTGAGTGTGTATGTGAGAGCGTACGTTTGCTACCTCTTCATTCTAAAACGGAACCGATTTCGAAAGAATTTGGTACGGAAGTTGTTAGCACTCTAAATTCACATAAAGGATGTTTTATGGCGATTGCTTTTGAAGGAGATTATTTAATTATTTCAATTATGAGCGATATTGAGTGTGTATCAACTAGAATAAAAAAAAACAATACATAAAACCGACGAATATTTAAACATGTTAAGGATTCCATTCACATAAACTACGTATTAAAAAAGAATGAAGTATGAATCTAATATATTTTTAGCAATCATAAAGGCACCAAGACTTTTTCGCTATTGTAAAAGTACCTCCTTCTATTTCTCCTTGTACATGCAACAGTAGAAAGCAATAATGATCATGCCACTTGTGTCATCTAACAACTAATTCAACAACCCTCAGTACCGGTACATATAGAAGGCACCTTTACCAAGTAATGAACCGTAAATATGTTTTATTTATTGTGTTTATTTAATACATTGCCTGCACAGGTGGCGCGCGATAAGGAAAACTGTACATTAAGGTTCTTGCTCAGGACACTTTATTTTGTGTTTATAGACAGGCGGTATTCGGGCGGCTGTGAATAAACAATTATATGTATGTGAATGTTATGAATTGATAAATAGGTTATGTAAGTTTATGAGGTCTGATTTGCAATTTTATTCCATGTAAAGTTACATTTAATAATTACCGGCATTTTATCATTAGTTTTTTATTTTATTTTAATGAACTCTTTTTGATACTTTTATATTAAGTATAAGTGGCTTGGTGGCAACGTTGGTATTTATTAAGTATTGTACGGGTCTTTTTTGCTGTTATGACCTAGCGATTTATAACGCGGCTGATCGCTTAATGCATTTTTGTGGGCAAGCGCTTGTTAACGGCGTGTAGTCGAGTGAAGTAGAGAGGACTTCGCACATTAAAAATATATACTTTAAATTGGTGATTGCATGTACACAGGATTCGTTATACGAGTTGAATATTCCTTACTAGTATTGTTAAATGACTCCCGCAACAATTTAATTACATCAAACATTCAAGTCATATGCACAAAGACGCCTGTATTAGGAATAAGCATTTATGGATCACACAAACGTTGTCAATTATAGCGGGGATCAAACCTGCGGTAATTTAAGTATGTTGTGCACAATATGTTGAACTTGGTGAAATTAACCACGCGACGATCCGTGCAGTCAAATTAGTTTCGACACATTCGCAGGCCTTTGCAAATGGTGCACTACTGGTTATACATCGAGGCTTCTCGTTCAAGTAATTGTCTGTCAAAGCAAATGTGTCGCCAGCTTTATATTCAAGTAACGGCGCTTTGACGAATCGAAACTTCTATTTGAATGACCGTTTGGGACGAGATGTTCTAATTAAGATATTGACTTACTTACTCCTTACAAAAAAATGCGTGCTGTTTTGTCGATATAATGCTATAAGAAAAAAAAATATGGCATACACATACATGTCTAAAAAAGGATATGTGAGCTAGGACTTGATTATAATAAAATATTATTCCATTTACTCAGTGTTCCAATTATTACCATCAAAATGAGTATATTCTTGGAACACATCTATACAGTAGCTTGAGCAGGCTTTGACTGATTCTCTGGTGTAATTTAATCAGTCACTCACTCCTAACTAATTGACAAAGGCAAATGTAGTACATATATAAATGAGAATGTGCAAATATGATTACCTCTTAATGACAACGGTGTATATTCAGTGAGCTGATATCTACAAAAAAAAACAGACGAAAAATGACAATTATCTATCTTTAAAGTTGTTAACAATATAGTTAGAGTTAGGGAAGAGACTTCCTTGATTTAAGGGACATTTTAATCCAAAAATGTTATTCGTTTAGGGTTTTCATTCTATAAGTAAAACGTTTTACAGAAGCCTTTATATTATAAACCATAATAGCTAGAGATTTAAAAAAATTGTGTATATATAAGTGTATTTCTGTTCGCCATAATAGTCAATATTTACATCAACTCAATTTTTACAGTAACAACTACTTACTTGCAAACAAACAGGTACACCTAAATACATCTATCTACGTGCAGGTTCCAACAGACTGTCGAGCGCTTAATTGTGTGCAAGCAATAACTTAGTCCTAAATAGACTGTAGACCATTATTTACGAGACACAAATTTGCTTAATCTGTAGTATTTAATTTATGTACACGTACTCTCAAATTTCTTGCCTTACCTTTCCGTGGGACACACGGATAGCGGGAACAAATCCAACATGTTTTACTGTTACTGTACTTTGAACTACTAAGCTGTTACCGAGTACTGCATATTGAAATGGCAATTAGGGTTTAATTTGGTACAACGGTTTATTATCGTAACATAAACATTGAATTAACTGACTTGCTGTCAGATTTAGACGTAAAAAAGGTTACGTTAATAGTATCAAAATATTTAAAGCTGTTCGGTAATAACCAGAAAAGCAATATTATTATTAAGACGACTGGCTGTGGTTATTTCCAAGGAACGCCTTGTAATCCTGCCATCTCGTTCGTGGTCTGCCACAGCTCCAGTCCTTCTTAAGCGATATTGCGTTTGCATTATTGGTATTTGATGTATCTAATATAAAATAAAACGAGTTTAATGCTGAGACCCCTTATTTTTTGGTTATAGAGCTTTGCTTGCAATTTTGTACATACATACGTATCTATGCGATTGAAAAAGAACGATGTGGTTTTGTAAAAAGCTTAAAGTTAAATTTCATCCAGATTTTGGCAAACTGTGCTGGTTTAACAGGGGGGTAGGGGGATAGGTTACCCTAATAGGTAAAGATCTCTCTTTTTAATTCCAGAGACGGTAATGACATCAGGGCTGACGTCCATCACTTCGGCACTGATTGGTGCTAAGAAGATCTAGACAACATCTTAACGATATGTTTTTATATTTTGATCCTGCAAGGCAAAGGCACTTTTTCTTCCAAAGGAAACTGGGAAAGTATATTTTTATTACGCCGTGCTTAATATAGATTGCTGTACGAAATCCTCCGCCGTGTGTAATAAAACGTATTAATTAGAGGACGTCGTCGGTGACGGTCGTGGAATTCAACGTTTCGCTGAGTACTGCACCGTTCAATTTAATTAATTTGCTGATGTTATATCTACGTAAGTGTTGTTTGAGCTGGAGTATCTTATGTCGGAATGGGTTTTGTACGGAAAAAAGAATGTTTGATTTCGTTTCTCTCATAATTTATAATTATTATGACGTTAAAATATGATCATGATTAAACATTTTTAGGAAAACACGTTAATTTGTTTTAATTGTTGTCACTCCATTAGTCTTTACAAAAATGCTTAATAGCCTGAAGTATTTATTCCAATACGACTTCATAGAGTACTTCTTAATTAAAACATAACTCTCAACTTTCACACGAATCGATATTAACATCATTAAATGCAAATTGAAACTTACGAAAATTGAATCAATTGTTATCATACCAAACAAAAATTAACGATACGACTCAACTCGATTCTTATTGAGCGATTGTAATCGATTCACATTTATCGATAATCCAAACACTGTCAGCGAAAACAAATGAAGTTGGAAAATCGTATTTAACAGATGACGTTTCTAAATCGGAACGTGAATAGCTAACCAGTAACAATGTGTGTAGAGCGAGTTGTGTAAACGGGCAACTGTCCAGCTAACGATAATTATCCAGCTGATAGTGTTGATATACGGACACCCGTTATGTATTACGAGGCAATAAACCTTCACATAAATTGTTGAGAGAAAGGTCAAGCTGGGAAGTTGTATGAAGAGTCGGATAACACTGATAAGATTTAATGAAGCGAACCGTTCTATATTTTGAGTGTGTACTGTGTAAACATGAAGCTTTGTGAACACATTTTATGTCCTAATTTCATCTCAAACGCCTTTAAAGAGATGTGAAATGTATTGGTTTATTACATCGTTAATTATGACAATTTATGTTTGTGGTGAATATCAGGCATCCATTAAGTCCTCTTGCGATCTCGGATTGGCCTTTTTATGCAATCGAAAAGTGCTACGATCCTCCTTATGAAAAGTGCTTAACCATAATTTTGCGTAAGTATTAAAAAGTGCACTATTGTATTAATATTTTATGGTATCTTAAAGGCACTGAATGCGCTTTAAATTATGTAGCAACAAGACGGCCTACCACAATCTCCCAAAACAAAACTGCTATTTATTAACTGTGGTATTATGGCGCGGAACACAGCGTACAGCGGGATCTCTTTTCCACAACAGTCTGTCTTAATTTATGATGTGGTAGTAGGACCCCCGTCGACACTCCGTGCAACCAAAGCGCGAAATAAATTGTTACAGATGCGATTGGATTTAACTGTCCTGTGGCTTGACAAATACATCGCTGTTTATCCGTCCCGTTCCGTGGTGTGACGTAATAGTTGACAGTCATGTGACATGATTTATTGGGCAGTTAGGAACGGACCGGCCCGTCTGTTATTCGTTATGAGGGGCTTTATAAGACAATGGGGGTATCGTTTGGTGTAATGGGTAAAGAATAGCTGTGTGGCATAAGCATGAGGGATAGATATGTTAGACGCGGCTACTTATTTTAGATGTCGTGAAACGTTGAAGCAGTGTTAATCAATATGTTAAAGATTTGATCTTGGTTGCTCTGATTCGATCGTGCTTGGTTTCTAAGCTAAGAGTTAAGGCGTGTATCAAGTAAATACAACGGATGTTTTAGCATACGTGTCCATTTAATAATTATGTGCGATCGAATACATAAAAAAAATACTGTGAAAACTTAAGCTTTAGTTGATATTTTAAAGATAAGACAAAAATACTAATAAAAATATTAGTTTAAGTGGCAGAACTTGCACATTTCTCACTGCATTCTACTCAGAACGAGCTAATCCTTTCGGTGACTCAGCACCGGTGACCTATTCCTACGTTACCATGAGAAAAACCCCTCTTAAATAATACTTAAACCTGGCAATATGCCAAACCTACCACTAAAAAGGCGAACAACAAACTATTACTCAAGAAACAACGAACCGACGTAAAATATTCCTTATTTGATAACAAACGATTATTCAACTAGATTTATAGGCTTGCTACATACGGGGCGGCAATAATTCACACTTACACCAGTATTACAATCGGAATCGGGGTATTTCTTCTATCGTATTTATATTCGGAACTGCGAACGCTCGTATAAGTTCTAAACTCGGCCGTTTGGGGCCACTCGTTTTGCATAAAGTTTGTTCGTACTGGCCGGTTCGACTCCCGACTCCGTTATAACTGTATTGGGAATTGAATGACGTATGTTTAAAAAGAAGGAACCGGTCAAGTGCGAGTTGGACTGGTAATGCAGAGGGTTCCGTACTAAGAGACTAAAGAAGATCTAATCGGCTGGGTAACAGGTCGACCTTGATCTGTACTTGTTAATTTCTTGTTGTCAGACAATTTGAAATGTCTAGCTTACCACGGTCTATAAGATACCTGGTGACGGATGGACGAACAAACAGAAGGACACAGCGAATTCTCAGTACTAGGGTTCTATTTTATCTTTAAGGTGCAAAACCCTAAAAAAGTACAAGTAGATAAGATAGAAGAAAATTGTGACCACCGCAATGGGACTGTCTTGCTATTTAAGTGAAGTAAGCTCGTATAAATGTTTGGTATACGTAAAACTGGTGCCAAGTCCGGATGTTTGTTTAGTATTGCCACCGCCGCAAAACTGAAAAACGTATGAAT
The DNA here is from genome assembly GCF_003590095.1 of Trichoplusia ni. Lineage (NCBI taxonomy): Eukaryota > Metazoa > Arthropoda > Insecta > Lepidoptera > Noctuidae > Trichoplusia > Trichoplusia ni. The sequence continues at coordinate 14,549,659 of NC_039483.1, forward strand.
GAAGTACAACAGATGAAATCAAAGAGATTGTAAAAATAAATACTAATAAAACTTATCACTCGGGGACAATCGTAACTTCAGCATGAGAAACGTTAAGCCGTAGATTTTATTGGAAAAGCTATTTCAATCCTTCACTGTGAAACAAAACAAGGAATTTTTATATTGAAACGAGAACATATTAGGGCAATGGAGTGCTCTTAATGGCGTGATATCGATTGGTTAGATTAGAAGTATTTGTCCCAAGACTTACAGGTTAGTCATTAAGCTACGTCATTCTGAATTGGACTCAAGGTTACTGAGAGATAAAACATGTTTGTCTGAATCGTTAAGTGTTTGTTGATAACAGTTTTAAAGACTTTCAAACTAAATAATTACCTTTGCCCTTAAAACTCTTAAGAAAAAACCTTTGGGTAAACCATGGTAAGTTTGAATCAGTTTAAAAACTACATTATTGATTCAAATATTTGAGCGTCATCGATTTTCCTATTTTAGGAAAAAGCTTTTTCCTTCTTCTTCTACTTCCTCTGCATGAACCAAGTGAGAGAAATTCCCTATGCATTCTGTTCAAGTTTATTGATGAAGTCAAGTTTGTCCCGACCTGGGCTCACCGCGACGTGTTTACGTATTAGGTTATGATATTCGGCCGATGTTCCCGCCCAGAACCATTTTAATATCATTAACTTTATTCACAATCACAGACATTACTTTAGAAAAAGTTAAGATAAATCTTTAAAGGTACCAGACTTCTAGAAACCGTTTTATTTTTACATCATAATATATCATAATAGAGTATAAGAGAAGCATTACTCAGAATTCAGTAAACAGATTCAGACTTATGTAAATTTAAATATAGCTGAAATACCTTACAAATGTATTCCAAAATAGATTTAATGAACCCGTGAATATCTGATAACATTTTCATGTAGGTTTGGATTACGTCGTGGGTTGATTACATCACCCGATCCTTTAATTATTGTTTGAATTTTGTGATGAGGGATTCAATGATGGTGAACACGTGCCTGTGTATGGATATAAATTTAGCACCAATATATTTAAACCTCATTGGTAATCATTCATTGTACATGAATTGCATTGATTACCAATGAGGTTTTAAAGTTGGTTTTTATTTTATTATTATTAGCTTAAAATGTTAGTCTGTATAAATTAGCGCCAAATACATTTTGTCATTTTGTGACAAGCAAATATTAATTCTATAGCTCAAGGCCACTCTCTATTAAGAAATACAATATGTCCGTTAAAAATTGTTGTATGTTTTTGTGTTCTAACCAAAGTCCCTTTACAATGTTCATAAAAATACATAACTGACTGTTAATATATAAAACAGAATTGCAGCTGTTTATGATGTTAATTGTAAAAAAATATAATGCATACATTAATCAAATTATTTATCCATATTTTAAAATGTATATTTTAGGTGTGTAACATAATCACAGCCTACCACAGTAGTAATTTAAACTATTAAAGGGTCCCGCAGGGGTTATGTAGCCCGAAATAGTTTGTAAAGCCGGATTAATATAAGCTGGTTTGTGTAATTAATAATATTTTTGGGTTCTATCTATGTATCCTTATCATGTTGTTGCTGGTGGTTTTTGGATATCTCAAACAAACTTGTATTTTGCTACGCCCTTCGTAACACAATGTCTTCACTTACGTATGTCAATTTGTTAGACAAATCTGTATAAATTCTTGTTCTAAAAATAACCTGGTAAAATTATAGTTTTGTGCGATTAATTATCCGGAACATGCTATATGTTTAATTCGTAGTGATTTCTTCTTATGATCAACGGCTTCTCAGGCGTAAACGGCATTTATTTATTATTATTATTTTATCCTTAATCTTAATCAATCATCGCGCATTGCCGTTCTTCTTGCTCCCTTGTTAGGCCATATTAAATCCTAGTATTGCTATTAAAAAGTTCCCTTTCCTACTTCCAATTATTTTATTCTTTCTTGCATAACAGACAATTCATTAAGCCATGCGTGGTCATTGACAAAAAACATCGTCCAGTTTCATACTCAAACTGAGAAAAGCAGTCAGACCGCTATTTCAATAAATGACGATATGTTTGGTATGAGCACGGCCCAATGACAGTGGACAATGGTAGTTCTTGTAATCCACAAAATCCTCTACACATCCCTAGAGCGGCGACTATCAATAAGGATTTTCTGACTAAAACAAAAAAGGATAATCTGGTGGAGTTTATCCGATAGCGGTGTTTACTAACCAATATATACGTACGAGTTTTGTTGTAATGCCAACAACAAAACTCTTTACACAACTGTTGTTTACACCAAGACACGATAAAAGATAATTTTAAAGTAGGTATAAAATAATAATTGTCTTAGAGCGGACTACCATTTTTTTTGGTAAACTCACTTCCTCAGAGAATAAACGGGTGGTGTCGCCGGGCGGGATGAGTTGCAGTTGAACGAACGTCGTTGAATTCGCCACTCATCATGTCCTGACTGTTAGGTATCGCTGGCCAAAAGAGGACGACGGCTTCCTTCTACATTTTGGAAGCCGATGTGTAAAGTGCATCTGCATCTCCACCTCCTTCTAGGACAACACCCGCTTCACGAAATGACCCGTCGGGATCTTACAAATAGACTACGAATAACCCGTCTGTTCTGTACCCCTAGCTAGTTGCCAGTTTGTGACATTTAAGTGTTTTGTAGATTCAATTACGTTAATAGTGTTGCTGCAGTCGTACCTAATTATAATTGTTTTTTTTTTTTTAAATGACTCCCGCATTAAGGATTTTAATCCTTGTGTCGCGGGGTGTTTCACAAACGTACAGAGCACGTGCAGAAAGACACCCAGGCTCAGAACAAGCATTCGTGGATCACAAAAATGCTTGGTCTACGCGGGGTTGGAAACCGCGATACGACACGCACAGTGGGTTTGGCGTGGTGACCTCAACCACTCGGCTATCCGTTTAGTTGTACAAATAACATTATTAGTACATACGGATTCACCTGACAGAAGTTATTGCTGCAAAAAGCAACCTTTCTTTTTGCAGTACCAACTATCCCAATAGTCATCAGTTCATCAATATCGGTTAGGATGTACCTTATACAGTGTGGGTGCGACTTTAATTCACGCTGTTGCCGGCCACGGAACAATGTTTGCGTGTTTCAATAACGGTTTAGATTGCATCCGATTTCACTGAACCGTTCTGTTATTTTGTTAGTATACTAGTGTTCACTAGAAAAGAGAATCGTGGAAGGATTTGGGGGAGTCCTTTGCCCAGCAGTGGGACACAGTGGGCTAGATAAACAAAGTATTGATTTCAATGTAATATCCTTAAGGCTTAAATGATCATTCAAACTAGCTGTCCCGTGTGACTTCTTATGCGTATTTCTTTTCGACAGGTTCTCGCAGTAATGTGAGTGGGAGTTGATCCTGAGATTGCACAAATACAAAGTCAACATTTTTTACCGATGAAAATAAACAAATTCTTATCAATTATAACATAGCGGGTCTGTTGGTAGAGATGGCTTATGAAATCAACGATAACCTTGCGTAACTTTTCTTTTATGCTATATATTTTTTACTGTTTAGTTGTGTATAAAAATAAATAAATAAATAAGTAGCAACTGGTTTATAACTGGCATTGGCTGCTATCCGAAGTTGGTTTAGAAATTAAAGTTTACAGAAATAACAATGGCCAGAAAAACACAACGCCTTTTCGAAAAATCTTTTCCCTCCAATCTTTTCTAAGATCAACATTCGAATATTTTTCTATCAGAAGCCTTACTAAAATACTTTTATATTTCAGACGCGTTGAAAGTAGCTTATGTGTGGCTTAAGAATAAGATAATAAGAAAGATTTAATATCCTGTGTGGAGGCATAACGTCTAAAGGCCTACCGTACTATACATACGAATATACCTATACATACTTGTATATATAAATGTTTGTATGAATATTCTATATGTGTAGGGAGAGATAACATGTAGGTGTTTTCACCATATTTTCACGTCTATATAAAGTTTGGTTGGTTTTTATATTGCAATCGTGATTTAGGATTAAGGTGGGATTCTTCGAGTCTTCGGTTAGACCGATAAGGTTTTGTGGCGGTAAATGAGGGAGGACAATGAAGTATCTTACAAGATTGATATTTTTAGGCTTTGAGGATTGGATTAAAAAACATAGTACCTTAAAATTTCAAAGGTACCATTATATTTCGATTTTGATACCTTTACAAAATGTATTTTTTTTTTATTTGGCCACAATTGATGTGGAAAACATTTTTCTTACTTTAAAATCTCTACATTGATTTAAGCGTTTACTATGAATATACTGTATCGTGTACAGCTTAGTTTAAGACAAAATTTATCGTAGATTTATGATATCGGTAGATAAATAGCCTCAAATTAAATTAGCAATCTACAAAAAAGGTTCGTAATGTTAGCTTTAAAGTCGTCACAAATACCTCAAGGCATATTTCTCCACCCCCTTTTAATAAAAACAAGACGTAAATTGATATGAGACGACGTTAAAATGAAACGAAAAAAATTTGAGAATGTAATAAGATTTTTTCTAGGTCCAAAGAGTCTTGATAAAAAACCTAAAATTAAAGACCGCTCTGAAAAGTTGGGCAAAAAAATATACAAGGCAATAATGTTTTTAGATCTTTTAATATGTGTAACCTAATGTTGCCTGGTATTGGCAGTTAGAAATCCGTATAAATGAAAATACTCTAAAAATAAAACAATATCTTTTTTTACATAATATTGACTAAAGTTATACGTCAGCATTAATTATTAAAAAAAGACGGCTGTATTTTTAATTCATATTCTAGAAAACTGAGAAAATAAAATTATGTAATTAATTATTGAACGAAACAAATTACCTATAATATCAGTTTGAAAAGAAATAATAATAACGAGTAGCAATATACATATGTTATGTAAAGTTATAAAACAATTTCATTTTCATCTCCTACATTGTTATGTAAAAATTACCATTTGCCCCAATTGAAACTTTGTATGAATAAAAGCTTTAACTTTCATCGAAACTTGGCAACGTAGTAGCACAGTTATTAAAATTAGCAACATAAAGTACTCGTTCGGCGCCTACTAAACTTTTTGGGGAGATAACGACTGTTTTAGTATTTTCCAAGATTTACGACATATTACCTATTATGACACTCTTGTTTTAAATCTAGAATTATTAATTAAAGTAAATATTATTAAATGTAAAAACTGTGCATCTTTTTTATTTTCATTTTAAAGATAAAAATGACCTGGAAAATATAACAAAAACTGCATTTAAAATACGACAACTAATTTGACATCACACACAAAAGTTTGTAAACCTGTGAGAAGTTGCGTAAAAATTCAGCGGCGTGCTGTTTTGCATAAATTACTGTACAAAAGGAGTCGGTGGCGCGCCGCGAGACTTTCGTTCGGCCGCGCACCCTGAATTACGACGCGGCTATTTGTAGATGCTGCCAAGAATCGCTTTCATTAACAATTCGAGCTAACAGACCCGCTCTCAGTACCGAAAGAGATTTGATGGCGAGCGTGTCCGCGTCACGCCTGCTTATTAATTAGGGTCCCGCAAAAAGGTGTCGAGGTCCAGTGGCTGTGACGCAGGCTCCTGCGGCAAAGCCAGCATCCAGTATCCACCCGACAGCCGGAGAGCGCGCCCGCGCCCGACGCGAGCCGGCCGCACCGCCAGCCTCGTCCCGCGTCGACCTATCCGAATTATTCCGAATCGATTTAAATATAAAATTAGTTTTTTTTATAACTGTGTGGTTTCATCGCGTGCCGGTATTATATTTTTATTGTTATCTTAAACTTTTAGTTTGACAATTACGTAACGGATTCAAACTTTAATTGATGGTATGTAATAAATTTTAAGTCATAAATATTCACGAAGAAATATTTGTTTATGCCAGTAGTACATTATCAGAAAGTTTGAGAAATTTCGACAGAATATACATATTTCATGGCTTTCGTTTAAGATGCAAATAACGAGCGTTCATTTTAAACGAGCACTGTTGTGAAGTTTGTGGTGGAAAAGTGTCATAATGCGTTTTTGGGGATTATTCTCACGCCGGTCACGTCATGTAGCCGCGGCATCGAGGTTTAACAATAATCCTGATCAAAGTATCGATAGTTCCCGCTGACAGTATTGGGAAATTAAATGCATTGTTCCGAAAATAAGCACATTTACCCAGTGATTGTGACTTCAGATTCAAATTGACTGATATTGTTTCGTATTATTTGGAAATTACAGTTTTTAGAGTCAAATAATTACATTACTTATTACTTTAAAGTTATGACATATGAAAACAATTGAAGGCATGCGTGTCGTCTAAGTTCAAGTAGTCCATTGCGTCTTAATGTCGTCAAATTACGCAGCGCAGCATAATTAGTCGTTACTATGCAGTACTACAGCAGACTAAAGTCGGGACTAAAAAGTAATACCGGGTTCATTTGTTTTAAAAGGAAAACAAAAAGTAATGCCAATGCAATTAGTAGACGAAGGCAGCTGTTGACAATAGCCCGCTTACCCCCGCAATAAGGAGCTTGGCATAGAGTCCTTGGCAGAAAGGAAGCTTGGCCGCTAACTAAATACTTGGCGAGAGTTTGGCAAAGTCATTCTACGCCAAATTAGCGCTGTGCCCCAATTTTAATTATAATCCGAAGCCGATAATCGATTTTAAATTATCTGGTAATTAATTTCGTGGTAGCGATGGCATGACATTAATTTGATAAGAGGGGCTGGACACGAGAGGATATTTAAGTATGTTATGTAGGACGTGAAGTTATATTAAAACTTATTTAGCTTGATTCGATGTTACTATCGTCCTACGAAACACATAACAGTCAAATTACATTTTCTTGAGATTGTAATCGATGCAAGCACCCTACAAATATTCGCCAGAAAGATTAAGAAGTTTAGATCCAATACCGTATATATCAGGACTGATACAAAATCTAACATAATCAATCGTAAAGTATCAAAGTAAAATAATCTAATACGTAAAAGTAATCATATCTATTAAAAAACATGTGTGTTTCTCATATTTATTTAATACGAAACGTTCTGAACAAATATTTTTTGAAAATATGTCAAAACTACCCTCGTTTTTATGTTTTTACGCAAATACTATGCCATTATCCGTTTTACTGAAATGTTTAGTCCTTTTTTGAAAGATTTATTTAAATGCAAGACTTTGAGTTTACTATTGAAGGTTAGCAATTATGTTTTGAAACTGATACACGAAAGTTAATTCCTCACTAATCTTATATGAAAGCATATAACTAGCAAAAGCAACGAAATTTTACTGGAACAGAATATTTTACTATTAAAATGATGTCACTGACCTATTCATTCTTAAGAAATAATAGCTTGGCTGGCGCCGTAGCATACACATAGTTTCATTAGCATTTAATATGCGTCGTATCGCTTGTCAGAAAACGTCTGTTGCTACGGCGTAGCCCGTCTACGAAAGATTTAAAACAGCTACGACAATTTTGTAGCATCTTGCATCGGGATTATTACGAATAAGATGAACTTTTGAATAGTTTCATAATTGTTTAGTCAATTTATTATTTTTTATATTAATCATGATAATAATTATAATTCAGATTTATCAATAATTATAATAAAAAATCATATTGATTTTAGATTGTTGAACGTATAACTGAACTAAGATAAAATCAGTATTATTGTCATAACTGCTTCTTTATTACGATAGGGTCGCAGCATATCTCAGAATTAATATGTAAAGTTAAAGGGCTGAAACTGTAATAAAATAGATATCAAACCTGAATAACGATCACAATTCACAAGATCTTTGACTTCAATATAAGTTTAAATAGTAAACGTACATAAAAGTATATCGTATTTATTTTAAAGCGAAATCGTTTAAAACTTCTTAATCGTGTAGTCATCTTGAAACTTTTTAGTTAAAACATTGCTTGAGCAAGAAATAACAAAAGAAAAACACATTTATTGAAAGCTATTACAAAATACTAATGCATTATGCAGACGATCCAAACTCTTAATAGGGCGGTACTATTCTCCATTAAACCACTACAGCGCTGCCAAACATATTCCAACCTTAACGACGACCACTTAAGGATCTTTATTCAATAAATGGGTATCGTATCCTCGTTTAAGCAACGGATTACGTAGTCCAGTGTTGTCTTACTGCGTTGACTTTCAAGCCTACGCTTAGCCAACAAGATTACGCTTCACGTGGTTTCTAACCGTGAGGTTTGATCTAGACACAGGTTAGATTAGAAAATGAAAATTTGCGTAAAAGGTCTAAAATATTGTCTTACTGTTATTACTCTTTATCCCACTGACAGTTATGAAATTTTCCAGAATGACTACTAACTTGACTTGTTCTATCACAATTCCTTGAACAGTCAGGAAGGAGGAATTTTATGAGATGGAAATTACTGGTTTAACTGAAAAATAACATTTGCGCACTATTACAATTCAAAAGCAATGTTTATAAATCAAATAATATACCAACAAAATAAATATTTTTGCAAATAATTTACAATTGCTTGAAATTTTTGTCAGCAAAACTGCTGTTTTGTGGTAGCAAAACGGAATGCTTATTACCTCTAATTATCTACGAGTACCTTATACCCTTTCTAAATCCGCCAATCTTAATGAGATAATTGTTCACGCTTAGTATTATAAATTCCTCTTTCCTTAGATTTTATTATTTTGGAAAGTACAATAATCCAATCAACTGTTCAATTGTTTACTAAGCGATTACAGTCCGTATCAATAAACCATCATCGTGGTGAATAGAACTCTGATGAGCTGCTCTATAATTTCCCTAATTTGTGATTTTCCATTGATTCTGTCTCCTAGTACTGATACAGCCACCAATTATATCAGCAGGAAACTGATTTCCTCCTGATATTATTGGCTCAAGTATGTCTATTATCCTTACACTTATACTAAAAATATAAATAAAAGATAATACCTCTATTCGCTACCAGTTACGTTTCATAGATATAAAACAACAATTCCAGTTTTCTAAATAAGGTTAGTTTTCCGTTAAAACTACAGGTGCGAGGAAAAGGCAGTGTTTTTATACTGTTTTCTTCTCAATTCATATGTTACCTTTAATCGAACTGTATAATTTTACGATGATTATCTTCTTACCTAAAGATATTTGTTAATAGTTCAACGTTAAAAATAAAATCTTTTGTGTTTACTTGTATTGTACTTGTTAGTGGGGACTGCACCGTTGACATTGTATTCGACAGTATTGATATAATACCAACCTATTTTTATATCAATTAACTATTTCCACACAAAGAAGACACTATAAAAGCAGCAATAGACTTCCATTCAAACACCTGCTGAACTTTCAGTTCTGAACGGCCAGTCGGGCCAATTACAGGCGCTAACTATAGAACAGAGACGGTTGTTATTAGCACATCGCCAGATGGTCCACATTCAACTTCTGAATTATATAACAGTTACATCCATTCTTGAAATCGTTCTGGTAAAATATAGTGGAATATAGTTATCTTATCTTTAGATATACATCATTGAATGGTGCAACGGTTTACTCACGCGTATTTATCGGGAGTGCCCGACTAGCTTCAGACCCAACCGGAGCCCTTAATAATGAGCAGACGACTTAATAATGAATCAGTCTCACGATAGTTACTATAGGTATACGTCTTATACAAATAGCTAAGCATTGCCAAAGTTGTTTCATTAAAATTATTCGTAGCGTAGATACTAGCCTTCTTAAGTCGTCAAGCGAATAAAGCTCACCACTCCAGAAATATTCTATTTTTTTAACAAAGATTGTAGCTCTCATTAAACTTTACCAATTCATTTTGATAACTTGCATTTTTTTTTATAAAAATCCAAGAAGCCAGAAAATAATACCCCCTCTTCACCCGACCTGATTAAGATGTTATTAAACGTTACTTTCAAGATAAATAGACCGGCTTACTGTTTGCCGCGAGGTCAACCCCGACGTTCCTCATAAAATTGAGATTAATTTGTATTCAAGCAGAGTTCATGATCCTGAACGCAGAAATGAAATATAAAGCGCTGTACTTGTAAAACAATTGTGCAATGACAAAGAGATTTAATCATTTGCTCTTTTGTAGTAGTAAATTTTTATGTTTTTATTTGTAGTTTCCTTTCTACTGCCAAAGGAGTTCTTAATGCGGATTTAATAAGGCCGAACTCAGAAGTCAACCTGACTACTGTTCGACTCGTGACTCACGAGACGTTATCTCATGATTGAGGACCCCGTTTGGGTTCGAAACTAGTCGGGCGATCTCGATAAACAAGCGCGGGTAAACCGTTAGATCATTTAAGTATGAATCATTCTCTCTCCTTTCTAAAGTTGTTACAAAAACAAAACAATTGCGAGCCTTCTCCTTTTGAAGTCCGTTTCAAATGTATGTGTATTTCCATTATTAAAAAGCTTTCAACTAACTCCTGTTGCTGTCTGATCTGGTTAGGACTAATCCGGTACAGTGTGATAGTCATTAAACCTGTTCGCTCTGTTAAATCCTATTGGGCATGCTGACGTGGAACGTAACTGAAATCATTGGTGGCGGCGAGTGCGACAGATTTACGAGCTGTGACGTTAAGTAGCTTTGAGTTAGTTTTCTGCTAATTGCATGCCAATATAGTATTTTATATTTTTTTGAAATAGTCTTTTTTTTAGATTAACGAGTTATTTTTAACCACGTATTCTTTTAATATTTATATTTTGGATTGAGTTGAATAGCGTTTAGATGTTCTGCTGTTAGCTTAAGCTGCGTTTACACACTTTTCAGACTGTGGAACAGTTTATTTTTTTTCATAACTATCACAAAACTTAAAAGGAAAATGTTAACAACATTGTCTATTTATATGTCAAAGAAAATAAATTTGATGTCTTAGCAAACTGTTGCCGCGTCCCGGCAAACTGGTTGACAGAAGCATTTTTCGTGTGTTACTTTCTAAACAGTAAAGTACTTAATCAGACATATATATGTATTCCAGAGCAATACAAAACGCCAGTACATTTTTATTCTTATAAAAACTGTATTTTGTAGAAGAGAAATTTTAACTAGAAATGCTTATTCATTTTTTTTGCACCTCCATCGCACGACCATCCTAACCTTTTCATCACTCCATTACGAGGTTCCGTAAATCCGACGACCGATATCGATGACACACCGAATTCGAATGTTTATTCACTTTGACAGACTCTATAGGAGTAACGAAAGAGTGCTTGGTAGTTATTGAAAGGTTTTTAATATCTGTAGTTTTCAGAGATGGAGAAGTTACATAAAAAGGGGAGTTGACGTTTGATATTTAATTATAAAACTTACAAGCCTATTCATTTATGTACTTCAAACCAACGCAACAAAACACGAAATGTCCAAAGGTTTATGTTGACCTTATTTATTTCTCCTTTCACAGGTCAGAAATTTCTTTAAGAAATAAGCAGCACCCTTGTTTCGTCGTATACGTTAATTACATTATGTGTAAACAAATTATACAAAAAAGGTTCCCTAATCTCACAATTAAGTTATCTGAACAAAATTCGGTTACAACTCTTTTAAACGTTAAATTAAAAAGAGCGCCGAAGAATTGGCTTCATAAATTATGCGAAACACTAATGCTGGCCACTAAAATGGTAATTACATTAATACCGCGCCGGCCTTTTGCATGGGAACTAACACTCGAATTGTCCACTACGTCATTTCCCAATAATACTAGCTATTATACCGCCTGCAGGTATTAAAGGAGAAATTGTAGAGATTATAGTGGGCTTTCGATAATGATAAATCAATGTTTAGTTTGGACTGCGCGCCATGAAAATGAACGTTGAGTGGATACTACGTTAGAACGCTTCACTTTGATTTAGTTCATTATTGGTAACTTTAGGATTCCCTCTTAAACCAGCGTTGTTGTATTTTTATGGATACTGCACTCTACACAAGTATAGGAATTCTAGATCCACAGCGGCATCAATCCTTCTTTCTAGGAACTACGATTCTATCAGGCCTTATATGTAGTTATATTGTTCCGATTCCAAGAACATAGCAGCGGGCTTCACGGCGTAGAGTGAAGTTCTTCTTCCGCATTTGCAATTGTAGAGCTTTAGCGGCATACTTTCAAGGTTCATAGTAGGTGCTCAGATGATTACAAATATACACTTGCAATAATTAATAGTAATCTATTTCCTTACATACGTGAACGTGAAGGTAAAGCTGGTTATTTCGTAACAAGCCGGATGTAGCAATGCCCTAAGGGATCCTCGCCTATCTTATTGGATTAACTTATCATATTTATTGGGAAACAGACTCATTTCCTGATTAATCTGCACGTTTACTTCGATTTGAGGCTTCCTTGGTTGAGACGAGTTGAGTCAAGTTCCAAGGCGTGAGAGTGGGTTTTACGTACAGATATTAATAAATTGAAATGAATACAAGGGAAACTCTCTCTGTGTATCCGTCATCTGTCTGTCTGTCAATAATCTGTATGTCTACCGTATGCCTGTTCAAGGTCTCCGTGCCTATCTCTCTGACATCTGCAAGTGTCAGAAGCATAAAGAACGTAGTTAAGAGAATATGAATAATTTGCATCCTCTCTGGAAGTTCATTTTACCACATAACCAAAATACAATAACAAAAGCTAGCATCCACAACATATAAGTAAACAAGAAGGACGCAAACGTCACCCGACACAACCGTGTATTGATTCAACAAAACTTAAGTTGAACAAACACGTCAAACAAATGCCGTTATTTGTTCAAACAAACGCCAAGTAAATGGAGGAAGAAATAAAGCTTACGCAAACTTTTTTCTATGAAGGAAGTAACAAAGCGTAATTGTTCTCCGTAGAAGTCGCGCGACTTAACTCCCGAAGTTTATGACAATAAAGTCGGGTGCAGACCCGCTATGGAACAATTGAATTGATGTTTGAGTGGTGCGATAGCCAGTGTCAGGTTTATGGACAAAATTGATCCTTGAGTAATGAGTAGATGGTGTTTTGTTTTCTCGTGTTCCTGTCAAAGAAAATCACTTCATAAAATGACGATTGATGATTAGTCAAATGACTAGTTTATAGAAACACACTGAGTGGCTTTTTTTCTTTTTTATATGTTTCCAAAAGGATTTTCGATCTTAAATAATAATCTAGTTAACGACACACAGTCAATTACCCACCAAACCGCGCTTATTCACACAATTCGTTAACTCAAAAATTACCAAGTCTTCAGCAACCCTACAATCGCTGACACCGAGTTTAGCAATTACAGTTCGGTCGGTTTAGCCAGGCCAGTGACCTAATTAGTACATAACAAGCTTATCATGCTAAGATAAGTGGGCTTAATGATACTTTAGTATTTCAACTAATTTAACTTTCTCTGTTTACATATAGTTTTATGGGTGGACTGAATTTTGTGGAACTTTGCGATGTTGTTATGTTTGGCGGCATTTCGTTTTAGTTCTACAAACGAGGCTTGTTTTCTATCCTGCTAAAATAGATTTTGGAATTGCTTTGCAAAGTGAGCTTTATCAGTAAAGTGGTCTTTGTCTATTAGAATCATAATTGCAAACCTAAACTCTCTTTATTATCATTATTGTATGTATAAAAGATGTAAAACAAAGCTACATAGCATATATTTTGTTCTTATCACTGGATTATTGGTGATTTTACCTTTTCTTTTTTATCAGCTATAAATAATAAGAAAACAACATTTTCCTCGGTTTAATTTATTACATTAACGGAGGCTTTGGCTTAAACAACTCTTGTACACCATACAACCATGCAAATGTTTTGCGAGAACTTGTATGCATACGTCAAAAAGGAGGTCTTATATAAAGCTTAGCGAGTTGCGGCCCGACAGATGGTTAGCAAGATAAATGACTGAGCCGGCCCAAGCTATGGTGTACAAGGATCTAAATTGTGATCTCCAATGTTAGTCCTATTAAAATAGTTTATAGATAGTGGATTTAGGGTATATTAACAACACCCGATAACAATAACAACTGACAAGTGACATGTTCAAAGATTTAGAATTCTTGGAACGTTATATTTTTTTTATAATATTCTGATGTCTTTTGAATATTTTGTTAGAATAATATGTACTAGGTAGATTTGTTAGAATAAATTATAATTAGTGGTTTACAAACAATACCGATATTATAAAAATGTTTTACATTTCCTTTTTATTAGTCTTTCCATCAGCGCTTGTGCTGGGTTTAGCGAAGCGTATAATGTATGGCGTTCAAGTCAAAAAACCTGCCTTATTTTGGTAATCCTCATGAGAGACCTCTTCGGGAGTGCAGGAAAAGGCAAATTCTCTTCGGGGGAGGAGATCCAGAGTGATCCGGAGATCTTTGACTACATAACCTTAAACAGAGTCAATTTGTCATAGTTTTACATTTACAAGTAGCTCTACATTTATTTTATTGTTTGTTACTCGTTCAAGTTTAGTCCAAGGTCAGCTTACATGTTGTTTTAATAATTTAACCGTAGTAAGTCCCTGTCTGAGTCTTGAGACACGTTCGTCGTATACTGTCCCTTCTCAGAGATCGCAACAAATTGATACCGAACTCAAGTAAGTCACGTGTGCAATTATTGCTGGGTTTGTTTTGGTTCGTGTATGTTTATATAATGTTTTGAACTCGAGTTTTATTTTAAATATAAGCCTAAGCTTGGACATAAACAGTTTTATCCTATAAAGTAATACTGAAAATCTTTCGCAGCAATTTCGTATAAAAAAAATTAATTCTTCATACGTAGTTACAATATTTGTAATGTAAATGACGTAATATATTCAAAGACTAAACGAAATCACCAGTTATGATGTAGGTAAGGTTGATAATTGTATGCAGTACAAGTATAGCCTTAATACTCTACAGTTTAGTTGCCTTCTATTTTCAGTACGTTAGACATCTCAAGCCTCGGTATTACATTAGACTTGCTTTTAGTAGGCATTCGAAGGGTTACAAGAGGTTTAAACACAGGTGAATGTTGGTTGAATGTGATTATAAGTAGGTATATAACCGTAAATGATAGCGAATAATATTTAAAATTCCAGATTATTACATGAAAACATGTCAGAAAAAAATACTCTCAGCGAATAAAAACGAACTATTTCGTACGCTAACTTAAAACTCTCGTACAAAGCTACAACTTGGCTACGGGCTTGCTACGAGTTACACGTTAGCTACGAAACCCGCTACGTGTCTGCGTTATACAAAATGTTGACGGTTTATACCTTTCTCGTAAAATCTGTGACACTTGTGCGAGCCCTTGAAAGCTATTTCACGTAGTTTTGATTACAATCCCAAAAAGTTTAGATTGGCCGTACTGAATTATGTAAGCCATGTTTTGATTAAAAGTTGCTTGAGTTTGGGGTTGAAGCAATCATATAAGATAATATATCTTATTACATGAACATACGTAGTACATTAACCATTACCCACTGACTACTGTTTCGTAATTACTCGAAATCATCATTAATTTCTCTGAATACTCAAAAAAATTCTTATGACTTACTTTGGAAATTTCTACTCTAACAAAGGAATACATTTTATAATTTCCATACCTAATGGTAATTCACAAACATCTGACGCTTTAAAAATATAGAGCGCGATGTCTGCTCTCGTATGCTAATGCTGATTAATTTCTCCAGCAAATAGTGCAGGCTTATGAATTAGCATTCTCATCAGGACTGTGTCTGACGCATGCGTACAACATTGTTAAACGTCATTCGAATTCATTTTCTGGGAAGAATGTATAGTTTTTGCAAGTTGTACGTAATTATGATACGGTTACGTTGAAAATTGAATTACTGCCGAAGGTTTTACGCACGTATTTTTTTAACGATTTATTTCCGCTCTGAAAGTTTTATCCCTGGTGGTTACAAATGGCTTACAAACATTCAAATCACTTTTATGGGTTTGAATAGGTTTGTGCAAGTTTGGGGGACTTTCTACATGGCTTGTGTTGATAGAAACTCATGGGTATATATATAGACGTCAATTTTTAATAAATACGGAAATTTTTAATTGAAATTCATTAACATAAACCACTCGCCAACATTTATAGCAAAGCTCTTCAATAAGTTATATCGCATCATTTCAACACGGAAAAGACCTAAAATATAAAAGTGAAATAGAACAAATTATTGCCATAATTAAGTCTATAATTATGCAACAGCTAACCGTCGCATTAAAACGTAACAACCAATTATCTTGAATTATTGCAAGATTCGAGGGAGAGAGAAATATATAATAATCGTTACATTTAGTTAATTACAGCAATTCGTAACGGTAATTACCGCTAAACAATTATTGCCTGTAAAAGTCAGGTTAAAGCTGAGTTAATGATTATGAAACCGGATTGAATTTTCTCGACTAATGATTGTGCTAAAGACTTCAGCAATTGTACATTTTATAGATATTTGTTATTTTTTTTATAAGTTTCATCGACTTTAAAAACGACGGATTCGTCACAAACGCTACGAGGACAAGCACATTTTCGTGTACAGTAAATAACCTAGGAATGTAATAGAAAAGAATGCGGTAAACTGTCAGCTTAAAATACCCAACTCGAGTGTCTCTACAATTGTCACTTTCATGCCATCAAACGGTTCGTTGGACGCGACCATCGCATTCATTATCATGTCACTGTTAAAGCGATCAGCCCCGTAATTCGAAGGAGTTATCTTCACACCTAAACACACAGCCGGGGCCATAAAATATACATAACAATTCACAGGTTACGTTACACACATTAAGAACGTGTAAACGCGTAAGGTTGTAAGCAAATGGACCGGCAGAGCGTCTCTAAAACGTCCTATAAATTATCCGGCCGGGCGAAGGACGAACTTAGGTAGACTGTATGTCATGATCGTTCCCCGGATAAAGTTTATCATATTAAATGGGTGTTAGCTTGTTTGTTGATGGCAGACGAGAGAGAAGGATGTAGAGTTGAGTTTGTTACGGATGCTAAGCGTACAGTCCAGGACAAATGTGAATAGTTTAATGTGACTGCCATATTTATTAAAATGACGTTTTTAAAAGAGTAATTTATAGAGTTTCTTGCCGGTTCTTGTTAAAACGAATGACATTTTAGTAGCGCGTAAATATGTAGAGTTGTAACTATTAACGTTTCAATGTATCTAAAATGGTCTAATTGAAATTTAAAATTTTGATTTTTGATTCTCTAACGCGACTTTTGGATGACGCGTTTTTTAATCCATCGTAAACGTTTTGTAGATTAAGGAACGTCAATTAAAATTGGAGCAAAGATAGCACAATGAGCAAATTTCAACTTTGCCAGGCGGCTTTAATTAAGGATGGTAAAGAGGTTTGTTTTCAAGCAAGCAGTAGTCTTAAAACACTGGCACAGTATAGCTTTCAGTAGAAAAGTTAAGAGTTTGTTGCCTCTAAGAAGGGACTGAAACAGCAAGGAAAATATCGTAGTCTCTCGTTTATGGATATAGGATTGAAAGTGTTAACAACTGATGTGGTGAAATATTGAATGAATGTAGAGCGTGCAAATTTAATTCAAAGCAGTATTCAGGGAGCTGAGTACTTTGAATTTATTCACAGACATTTGTACAAAAGTGGATGAGGAGAAAGATTTCTATACAGACGATACATTTGAACCTTATTGGCACGTTCACGATCGTGTTTAATTTTTGTTCCCTTTTTTGGGTGGAACAGGTTTTTTTATATATACAGGTACTCCGCGTTTGTACAGACAGTTTTCTTACATCCCTACTTTTATAATAAATAAGGGTATTATAAAAGAGTAATCCCATGGAAGTCCTTGCCTGTTTCATGTTTCAGAATGTCAGTTCAAATTCGTGCAGCTGGAGTCATTTACATTATAAAATCCATACATAATAATGTCTATCTAAATACAAGTTTAAGTATCTACTATTCGAAATACGAAATTCACAAGTTCCTACAGTTAATGAATAAGCAAACATCACTTACATTGTGATCTCGTAAATAGGTCGAGTACTGCACTCGCTGGGTCATATGGACTAAATGAAATATGCTCTGTAGCTGCAATAAACCACTGCAGTAGTCAATACGGTTTTACTTGACCTATTGTACGATGCAAGGAAATTGTAAGTAAATTGGAATTCGTGGCGTCGATTAATTTAGAAAATGTTTTTTTTTTATATAGTCAATCGTCTACATTGTGAGCAATGAGACGTTGTATTGACTCTTCTTTTTACACAAATTTCCAAAAACGCTATAAGGTCTCTTAATTGTAGAAACTCGAGAACTTATTTTTTATTTAAAAAATAAATAATTAAAGTACTTGAAAGTATCAGTAGAGTCTAGCAAACATTGACATTTTAGTTTACGCACTCTTACTCACGTTGCCTTATCGTGCATAAAATATCTTCAATATAGAAATTGAGTTTTTTTTTATATAGGTCAAGCGAACTCCACCTCATTTCCACGCTTCCGGTAGATGCGTTGAGCTGTAACAAATATCAAATTGATATTGTCTCAGGCAAAGTCTAGTAGAGGTCTAAACTTATTGGCTAACTACATTGTATAATTCAAGAACCAGTATTGCAGCCTTCAGCTCTGCGTATCTAACGACCAAATTCTTCAATGAGATTTATTTGAAAAGCATTCGAGACCGTCTTTTGACCTAGAAGCTAGATATTAGATGTGTTAAGCATTCAAGTAACGTTAGAGCCGAGACGAATTACGTTTTAGACCTTTTTCATTGAAACTGACTTAAATGTGATGTAGTAAAATAGATTTTGCGTACGTTGTCCTTTTATATTTTTTTCTAAGGCATTCAAAAATAAGTTAGTTGAGTGTTTTTAAGTTAATTCTAATTCACTTTTTTTTCGCTTTTTATGAATCCCACAGCAAGTTAAAAGCCTCTCTACTCGTTTCCATCTTACTCTGACTAAGATAATACTAAAACTGGTCGATGGAGACAGTTTCTTTCTCAATTCTTGTCTGTTATCATTTAAAGACATCTTTCACGAACTTGTTTGATTACAATTTCAGAATAAAACTAAAAAAAAACTTGGACTCATATAGTTTGAAACAAAGAACCAATACCAACAAAACAATAACTAAATCTTAATGACAGTAGTAATATCCATAACCCATTCATTCTATCGGTCAGCTGGGACTGTGATACTCCTAAATAACTATTCCGAAGTCTCACGATTTATTTCCTCAGAGATACATCGGTGGATGTTCTACGGCGACGCTATTGTCTGTGGTGAGGCAATAAAGAAGCTGCTCGTGTTTATCGGCCCTCTGAGATCAAACGCTTACTTTCAGACGTTCTCTCGACTGTAGCTCTTATCGAGAACGTCAGTTTATGGTCGATGTTACGGTGAGTGTTTTGTATCGATTGTTTATCAATTCGATTAATTATAGAAAGGTTTTATTAAACTCGTTTTTTAAGCCTTCTCTCGATTTTATCAATGAATTGGTTTTCCACATCGATTAAAGGGTTTTAGCTTTTTTTAATGTTAATCTTAAGTCGAGGCGGTTTTATATATTTTGACATTCAAGTCGCATAAGCAAACACCCACGAAGGTTCATTAAACTGTATCGGTATGAGATGGGCAATGATACCATTTAGTTTTTTTTGTATCAATAGATTATTTTTTATTATCAATTAGCAGATTGATTTTGTTGTATCGGCATGAGATTGGTAAAAGGTTTTTTTAATCCCTCTCGACTATTATCGAGAAATGAGTTTATTGTATTGATGTTTCGAGTATTGTTTTGTATCGGATTATTTTTGTTTTCAATTAACAAATTGTAAGCTGTTTTGGGTAAAAAATATTGGGCTATCACAATATTTTTAAATGATTTCAGTTTATATGTTATGAAATTTTTATTGCAGGCCAATTTAAAACTGATAGATTTGTGTTTGTTTATATTGGGTTTACTTCTAAAATCAAACTCTCCAGGCAATACATTTGATACATTTTTTTCCACTTCAGAATTCTGCCAAAAATAGTTTGTTGTTTACTATGTTTGGTGATTTCAATCAGACTTATTGATATTCCGAATATGTCTTATTTATTAACATGAAATCAGTACAAAAGCAGGAGCACTCGTACCGTCTATTTTCGGTAAAGGGGAAATTGGCCACAGAATGTCGGTCGCTCGCGATCTACTTAAAACTTTTTGGGCCAACTAAAGTTTTGAGTGTAATCTCCAGTATGGAAAGCAATTAGGATGTTCTTTTTCATATAAAGCCCTTAAGTAGAATTAAAAATGAGATGTTTCGTTTGAATATTTATTTATTTGAAAAGCTTTGTTGTTCTCTTTGTTTTTATTTAAGAGATACTTGTATCTAATTGTTCGAAATTAAAAATACAGCGATTTTATTGTACACATTTGTTTGAAGTGTTATCCAGTGTTGTGCTAAAAAGAGAATATACAATTTGTGAGGTACCAGTCATTAACGGAATTTTAATTCCAGTTAGGTAAGCATACTTGAAGTACTTATCTTGAATCAAACATGTAATTTTAGTAGTGAATTTGAGTGAATCAAATAAAGAAAGGCTTTGAAATTCAAACTTTATCATCCTCCAAAGCTTATTGTTACCTGCTGTTAAAGGTAAAACACTAAACATTTATGAGAAAAAGTGTTCCCCAGTTCTATCAGAGAGGTTGTATGTGGCTTGAGTACCTGCCCTGTGCGGGGTTACGACTGTTCAGTAAAACGGTTGCCTTTAGACCTGCAAGTACCCTTTGCTAAACGCTTGTGATCTAGATGTTTTGCTGCTAAACTATTTAGGTACCTGATTGAGTGCCAGTGAAGTTCTGGCATATTTTTTTATTTTTATTTTGGTGATCATAAAGATGACCTCCGACATTTGAGAACGTGACTGTAAGGCATTAGCCTCTTTTTGGATGTTAATTGACCCTTAGATTTATCTCACTTATTACAAGAATTTGAAACCCATTTTGAATCAACTCCACAATAATTAAAAACTTACCTAAGCATTGCATCTGAGCAACTTAGATAACCACATCGCCAACACACACACACAAACTTGTACACCTCGAAGCCGTTTCTCAATAACCGCCAATACGTATAAACAATAACCATCGCAAATCTCATAACAATCAGTACACAATAAGCTAAACTACACCAAATAATAATCACAAATTACTTCTAACAAGCTATTCGGACAACCCTAGATGTACCTAACCAGCCACAAATTAGTTCCTATTACCATCACCCCACAACCCTATCGCCCGACCCGTTTTAATAAGGTAGTCATGAGCCAAACACGTAGGGTTGGCACCTAGCACATGATTTACACCCAACCTGTTCGCTGGTTGGTAACCGGCCGGGTAGTGCCCAGCGATTTACGACTACGACCTATCGGTAGTAACTCGAAGTGACCACGATAACAGTAAATCGTTGGCAGTGCGTTACGTGTGAAGGTGGAAGATAGAAGGATGCGTGGATTAAATTATATGTAGTGGCCTTTTTGTTGGTACTTTCGTACTGGTGTAATATACATATAGGTATGATATAATAATATATATTCATTATTATTCACAAGGGGGTAAAAAGTCCTTTTGTTCTGAGAGTTCAATAGACACTGGACAAATCTTTATTATGAACTTTACAGGTGCGTCTTTCAGGCGAGACTCTGACCTAAAGACTAGTAAGATACTGAATCCTGAAAGGCCAGTTCCTTTCCTTCACACTTATACGAGAATATAAATTAACATGTTCATAATTTTAATAAGGTAAAACACGTCCTGATTAATGCAAGCAAGCATCGGTAGAGTTTATTTGAAAATGCTAATCCAAAATATAATAGGGCTGCTTGGTTATTGTGTGTAATAAGAATCAGCGCTCCAGGCAGTGCATTTTTCTGAGCAATGTTTTGACTGTCACAATGCAATTACGTTAAGTTATATAAGTCTTCGTTAAAAATCTAAAAACCACAATGTGACTCTATTTAAATTATATTAAAATCGATCCAGCTTTTTTATAGTTGTAAATTGCAGGATGAGCTACCCTGAAACTTTCAGCTTGCTAGCTTATGGGAAAGTGCCTCAAAATTTAGTTGCAAAAATCCATCCGGAACTACAAACAAACAAGGGAAAAAATATATTTAAAAAGTAAAAAAAAAATCACATTAAAAAAAAAAATCTTAAACTAATATCAGTTGGCGGTGTTGACTGTGTCGACATTGCCCATTGCCTTAAACAAGCCAATTACCATTGTGGAAACAAGACGGCACGCCACCCTACTACACTGGTCCCACTTACACAACGCACTCAACATCGAAACCTCAACCGATAGCTTTCATCGTTTCAGATTTCCACCAAGCCAACATATACGTTTACGAGTTTTATAAGCCAGTTCAGGCTTTCCCCTCACGTCTCTCCTTTATTACGGGCGCTATCTCCAATTTGCTTTGTAAAATATTTCGGTGATGTATTAACTATTACGAAGAAATAAATAGGCCTTTATATTCTATTGAATCGCGTCTGTTTTGTTTTGGTTCGCGTTTTGTGTGCGTTTTGATACTCATCGTCTTCATCAATCATCCTTGGTTCTTCGTTCTGGTTTCAAAAGATTAAAGTGAAGGGGAATGTGGTTTTATTGACAATGGGTAATGACCTTTACGGTAGTTAGTATTTAGTTTATTCTTAAAGGATCATGTTTATTGACATACTTACTCCAAGTGTAAATACTCTATGACTAAAAACGTGAGCGCTCGTTCTATATGGTACTGTTTTTGATTGTACGTATGAAGTTTATTCTATATAGATTTTTGTCTAACTAATTGAGATTTTTCGGTAAAATCATTTTTGTATATTGATATGACCCTAAAACTATTGAGGTTTAGTTTATAATGTGGGAACTAACTAACAATCAATCCAATTAAAACAAAACAAAAAAAAAACATTTTTCTCATCGTCAAAAAGAGGTAGACGTGTATAAATGTTTTGCACATAATGTAGAGACTGGAATGGTGTCTTGTTTCGTTATTAATTTAGCTATTTTATTTAACACACAATCACACTCGCCTTTTCATATTTGTATAAAGGTGATCAAATGTTTTATGACTGGCGTCGTTGCGTCTGCTCTATCTTACGTAACACTAGATTCTGAGAAAAAATAAATATTAATAGCCGGAGACTAAGAAGAATCACGCGTGAATTTATTACTACTGAGTCTACCAACAACTTACTCGAGTTTCAAGATTAATGTAGGTAACTATATAAAAAAAAATACCTTCCACCGGAGCTTTACAGTTGTAATACAACAACAAACATCCCGTTTCATAAGACGCACGTAAGCAAACACTTTCTATACGTGGAAAGACTTTAACGAATTGGTTATCCCTGAAGGTAAAAATAAAACGATTTTCCCAAACTATAAATTAATAATTATGTTCACAACTAAAATAAAATTTGTATCTTTAAAGAATTTAATCCTTGAGTCGCGGGGTGTTTCACAAACATACAATTCACATGCACAAGGACACCCAGATCCAGAACAAGCATTCGTGGATCACACAAATGCTTGTCCTGTTCGGGGATCAAACCCGCGACACGTCGCCCAAAGTGGGTTTGGCGTGATGACCTCAACCACTCGGCTATCTGTGCAGTCATCATCTTGGTTAGCCTTGAAAATTCCACTGCTGGGGCATAGATCTCCCTTCGCTAATGCCATTCTTTTCTGTCTCTCGCCCTTCACATCAAACGTATTCCGTATACATTTTTCATATTTATAATTTGTATGAGCCGACCAATTTAGAAAGCAAAACTTGTTTCCAAATTTAAATGTACAGAAAAAATATTTTTAGCATACGATCGAGTTTTGTTTAATAAAAAGATATAGTAAGGTTGTGTGTATTCGGTAAATTCAGTGATATCCGTAAAAGACGAGTTTCCGTAGCACTGGCCATCCACAGCCATTTGGCACACAACACCGTCATTTCCCACAAGGCCGCCAGAAAAATAACACATACCTCCTTAGAAATGACAGATCCAGAAAACAAATGACTGCAAAAAACCCGGTGGAAACACTTCCCTTACACAAATTGTGAGAAATCCTTTTTATCATCCTGTGATTTGTTGGGAGGCTCTTATTTGAATATCTTCTGCGTCTTACATTTTCGTCTCGTTAAATTGCAGATTTCAAGATAGTCGGACGTCCTTTGCGGCGCCTCAGCTCGCCTTTAATGTATCTTTAGACTTTGTATTGAATTAATACAAAGGTGTCTTTAGTGAAAACGCTTTTCTTGGATCGGAATTCATTAATGATGAAGAGGATTTATTGTACAAACATTTCACTTAGCCGTTTTGCAGAGCCATTACTTGGGTATACAGAAAGTGTTTAGTTAATACATTACGCAACTGCCATTTAAATGTAATAAACTAATTCATCTGCTGTATGCTTCTCTGATGTTTGTCCTGCTATATTGACTTGTATTAATATTATTGATAAATAATTAATTAGTTAGTAAGAAAAAGTGAGATCAAACTAAAAAAATCAGAAGTCTATTATAAAATAATTACATCCGCGACAACTTCGCTTCAAACAACAACATTAATCGTAAGAACAAACACGAAAACCATTAATTTTCAAACAAGATTGTGAGAGAAAAACAAATTACACTTATTTACAGGAACTTATTTCTATAGAGGCAATTTAGACAAGTTGTTTATTGTAGTTAGATAAAGTTTTCAAGGAAATATATTGTAGCAGCTCTAAGATTATTTTCGCCTTCTCCTTACAAGACGTGGAACACATTATGTTGATTTATGATTGTATTTTGTCGCACATGTGTCGTCTAATGTCTAGACTTTAGGATAATATGATAATGTTAAAACTATTGTAGATGATCTTTAGATCTGTTTAAACCGAAAAACGAATCCCGCAGTAAAGAATTTAATTCTTGTGTCGCGGGGGGTTTACAAACATACAAATCACATGCACGTAGTGGATTACCCAAATACTTGTCCTACGCGGGGATCGAACTCACAATACGACGCGCACTGGTTTAACGTGGTGATCTCAACCATTCGCCTATCTGTGCAATCTCTATATTTCTTGAATTAATACGTTTTGAACAATGGAGCATGGATCTGGCATTAATATTCCCGTTTTCTTGAGCAAACGAAATCACCAGCCATTTATTCCGATCGTGCTTAAGCGGTTCCTTTAGAATAATCTATGTGGTGGTCGTACTATGTATAAGTTTCTCTACATACCCTGGTTTACTTGTTACAACTGGAAAGCGGCCAAGTCTTTTGAAACAATCTTTGAAATAATTTGTAATGCGTTTCACATTGTATAGTTAACAAATGTTATAATATTGTTTTACCGAGCCAAACTTATTCGATTTTACAAAATGACAGCTATCTCAAGTTAAATAAAAAAAGAATAAAAAAAATGGTTTATCCAGTCAGCAGTTCTGACATTCCCAATCCTATATCCTGCCTTTTCAACATGAACTAAGACATTTACTACAGCAGAATTCCAGATCTACCGGTTCGTATACATTTAGCCGTCAACCAAACAGAACATTTTAATTTATCGCTTGAATAATACTCTTTCTCTCACTCAAGTCTTTGCTAACGCTGAGTGAGCTATCAGAGGTCTGCTACTTAGAAGTAGCTTCAGCGTAGCAACCGGCTGTCGTTCCCTTAATCCAGCCTCGTTATCAAGCCGCCTTCACGTCTCCTTAGGGTTCGTATACTGTAAGGTCTAAAGTATGTCCTCTTCGTTGCGCCCGCACTTGTTTTTAGCCCATGATTGAACGTTTGAACGTTTATTTACATAATTTTAAAATCGAGAGTTTTTAATATGGTTGTGTTTTTGTGACCTTCCTTGAGTTAGCAAGGAATGAATAGGTAAGGGTTTTCTAAATCGTAATTAAAATTATGTTTATCTGTTTAGACTTGCCCTGAAAATTTGTGATTTTGAGGATGAGGATGGCGATAAAAATTCAAAAAATTAAAACAATACACGTTAAGTGGAGAAGACACCGTGTCTTATAGAGCAGGCCTTATAGGCGTTAACGATCCTGCGTTCTCGGCTGACGACATAACGTGCTCTAAGGGCATTACTTAAACCATTATATTCGATTATAGCCCATATGCCTGGGATATGTTGTGCGGTTTTCGTAAAGCTAGGCGTCTTATAGCATGAAACGAGTGGCGTTGGTGATAAAACCTCTGTTTTATTACCTAGTTATTTTTAAGCTGTGTTTATATAGCGAAAGTTTTTCTCTTGAGTTGTCATATTTAATACTCTTAGTATCCAAACTCGTCTAGTGTTCTAGTTGAAAGACTAAAACAAAAAACAGAGAAGCATAACTGTATGGATGGCAGAATAGTATTGGTCGCAAAGGAACATGTATCTGTGTAGGACTGTAGGCCATTAAGACTTGGAACAGGTTTTAAAAACTGCTACCATTGACGAAGCGAGAAGATACTCTACACTCCATAGACCATAGACCATAGACCAGCTCCATAGACCAACGTCTCGCTTACAAGATGGAAAAATCCAGTTTATACTAAGCTTAAAGAGCAGACTTATGAAACATTCTTCGTCTCCCATTTTACTTAAGAAACAAATGTTATTTACTAGTGGGAAAGGCTATTGGCTTTCGAATCCTGAGGGGAACAGATGTGAGACAAAAGGGATATCCGACAGATTTTCGGAAAAGGGAAAACAATTTCGTCGGTCTTGTTTATTGGACAATTCTTAGTCGGAACACGGACAATGTATGTTTATTCAGAACTGCCGAGGATGTGTTGAAAGATCGCGATCGATACGATGTTTCGTTATGGAGAGGTTTATGATAACCTGGGGCCGAAGACAAGAAATCTTTATCAAAGCTTTGACGCTGATTGAATCGCTCCTATGAGTTGAACTGGGCCAGTAAACAAGTCACATTTATTCGAGGGCTAGCGTTGATTGAATCACTTCAATGTATTGAACTGAAAAATTGAAGTCACATCACTTGTCAACATGAATCGTCATTCCAGTACATTTGAAGGACTGAACCTGTTTAAGTGGTCAGAATAAGTAAACAAGTAACATATTCCCGAGGGATATAATTTTTGTTACAGGAAATAAACGATCAAATGCTCTACATTCTGTTGAGTGTTATGATTATTACACGCATAATTTGATAGGCGCTGTCATGACTTTAGTCTTTTAATTATAACCCTAATGTACTCTACATTAGGGTTATAATTAAAATATAATTAAAATAATAAATAATCAATATTCCTCAACTTTCACACAACGCCACCTAGTCTCAAACTAAGCAGAGCTTGTATTATGAGTAGACAACTGATTAACATACTTATATATTTCTAAATACATACATAATATAAATAAATTACACCCAGATACAGAACAAATGATCGAGCTCATCATACAAACATTTGTCCTGGGTGGGGAGCGAACCCACGACCTCCGGTATAGCAGTCAGGGTCACTAACCACTAGACCAACAGGCCAGTCAAATCAAATCTTCATGATTCTTTTTTATGTTCTGCTCAAAAAATGTAATAATTTTTAACATCCATCCATGGAAAACGCACTTAAGAAAAGTCAAAGACAAGTTTCAAGAACGCCTATGTCTACTTCAATTACCACATATTGTAATATTGGTTCTCTCAATGCTATTAACATCATTGCACACATTCTATTGCAGCATTTCAATCGTGAAATCGGTTGTGCTAGCTCGAACAGAAACAGACCTATAATTACGTAATCAACTAAGTTAACAATGTCGCAGTTGTTAAAGGGCGTACACACTTGCATTTCGAAGCATTTTAATCCACACCAACTGTGGTGAAGTTGATGTAACTAACTACAGAATATAATAAACACAGACAAGAAAGTAATAACAACACAAAAAGAACGTATTATAAAATTATAATGTATACTTATTGGACAACTTTCACACAACGCCGTCTAGCGTCTTTTAAAATTTTTATTATGATTAATTTACAACTGACGAACATTCATACTTGTATACTTCTAAATACTTACATCAGAGATAAGATATGTAACAAATCCTATTCACCACAACCCAGACACAGAAAAAATCGTGCTGATCACACAAAAAATTCTCCTGGGTGGGAATCGAACCCACGACCTCTGACATAGCAGTTAGAGCCAGTAACCACTAGACCAGCCAGTCAGTACAAATTACAAAAATTGTCAAGAGCCATTAACTAACCTCCTTCTTTCTTCATACGACTTCCTACATACATATAT